>NW_027442998.1:0-65869 GCF_048569485.1 Anomaloglossus baeobatrachus | reverse complement strand
TATCTCCACGTCTATCTTATCCTATCCAGCTATCTTATCCTATCCAGCTCTCTTATCCTATCCATTCTATCTTATCCTATCCATCCTATCTATCCTATCCAACTCTATCTTATCCTATCCATCTATCTTATCCTATCCCATCTACTATCTATCCTATCCATCTATCCTATCCTATCTCTATCTATCTACCTATCTATCCTATCCTCTATCTTATCCAATCCATCTATCTATCCTATCTCTATCATCTATCTATCTCAGCTATCCTATCCATCTATCTTATCCTATCCATCCTATCTTATCCTATCCATCTATCCATATCCTATCCATCTATCTTATCCTATCCATCTATCTTATCCTATCCATCTATCTATCCTATCCATCTATCTTATCCTATCCCATCTATCTTATCCTCTCCATCTATCTTATCCAATCCATCTATCTTATCCTATCCATCTATCTTATCCTATCCATCTATCTTATCCTATCCATCTATCTTATCCTATCCATCTATCTTACTCCTAATCCATCTATCTTATCCTATCCATCTATCTTATCCTATCCATCTATCTTATCCTATCCATCTATCTATCCTATCCATCTTATCTTATCCTATCCAGCTATCTTATCTTAATCCTATTCAGCTATCTTATCCTATCCAGCCTATCTTATCCTATCCAGCTATCTTATCCTATCCAGCTTATCTTATCCTATCCATCTATCTTATCCTATCCATCTATCTTATCCTATCCATCTAACTCTATCCTATCCATCTATCTATCCTATCCATCTATCTTATCCTATCCATCTATCTTATCCTATCCATCTATCTTATCCTATCCTATCATCTATCTTATCCTATCCATCTATCTTATCTTCCTATCCATCTATCTTATCTATCCTATCCATCTATCTTATCCTATCCTTCCATCTATCTTATCCTATCCATCTTATCTTATCCTATCCATCTATCTTATCTTATCCTATCCATCTATCTATCCTATCCTATCCTATCCATCTATTCTTATCCTATCCATCTATCTTATCCTATCCTATCCATCTATCTTATCTATCCTTCTATCTTATCCTATCCATCTATCTTATCCTATCCATCTATCTCCTATCCATCTATCCTATCCTATCCATCTATCTTATCCTATCCAGCTATCTTATCCTATCCTATCCATCTATCTTATCCTATCCATCTATCTTATCCTATCCATCTATCATATCTTATCCTATCCATCTATCTTATCCTATCCTATCCATCTATCTTATCCTATCCATCTATCTTATCCTATCCATCTATCTTATCTTATCCTATCCATCTATCTTATCCTATCCAATCCATCTATCTTATCCTATCCATCTATCTTATCTATCCTATCCCATCTATCTTATCCTATCCATCTATCTATCCTATCCTATCCATCTATCTTATCCTATCCATCTATCTTATCCTATCCTACCATCTATTTATCCTATCCATCTATCTTATCTATCCCATCTATCTTATCCTATCCATCTATCTTATCCTATCTATCTATCTTATCCTATCCATCTATCTTATCCTATCCATCATCTATCCATCTATCTATCCTATCCATCTATCTTATCCTATCCATCTATCATATCCTAACTTCTATCCATCTATTAATCCTATCCATCTATCCTTATCTTATCCTATCCTATCCATCTATTTTAATCCTATCCTATCCATCTATCTTATCCTATCCTAATCCATCTATCTTATCCTATCCTATCCATCTATCTTATCCTATCCTATCCATCTATCTTATCCTATCCATCTATCTTATCTTATCCTATCCATCTATCTTATCCTATCCTATCCATCTATCTTATCCTATCCATCAATCTTATCTTATCCTATCCATCTATCTTATCCTATCCATCTATCTTATCCTATCCATCTATCTTATCCTATCCATCTATCCTATCCTATCCATCTATCTTATCCTATCCATCTATCTTATCCTATCCTATCCATCTATCTATCCTATCCATCTATCTTATCCTATCCTATCCATCTATCTTATCCTATCCATCTATCTTATCTTATCCTATCCATCTATCTTATCTTATCCTATCCATCTATCCTATCCTATCCATCTATCTTATCCTATCCATCTATCTTATCCTATCCATCCATCTATCTTATCCTATCCTATCCATCTATCTTATCATCTCTATCTATCATATCCTATCCATCTATCTTATCCTATCCTATCCATCTATCTTATCCTATCCATCTATCTTATCCTATCCCATCTATCTTATCTTATCCTATCCATCTATCTTATCCTATCCATCTATCTTATCCTATCCTCTATCCTATCCTATCCATCTATCTTATCCTATAAATCTATCTATCCTATCCTATCCATCTATCTTATCCTATCCATCTATCTTATCTTATCCTATCCATCTATCTTATCCTATCCTATCCATCTATCTTATCCTATCCATCTATCTTATCTTATCCTATCCATCTATCTTATCTTATCCTATCCATCTATCTTATCCTATCCTATCCATCTATCTTATCCTATCCATCTATCTTATCCTATCTCTATCCATCTATCTTATCCTATCCATCTATCTTATCCTATCCATCTATCTTATCCTATCCATCTATCTTATCCTATCCATCTATCTTATCCTATCCATCTATCTTATCCTATCCATCTATCTTATCCTATCCATCTATCTTATCCTATCCATCTATCTTATCCTATCCTTCCTATCCTATCCTATCCTATCCATCTATATTATCCTATCCTATCTATCTTATCTTATCCTATCCTATCCATCTATTTATCCTATCCTATCCATCTATCTTATCCTATCCTATCCATCTATCTTATCCTATCCTATCCATCTATCTTATCCTATCCTATCCATCTATCTTATCCTATCCTATCCATCTATCTTATCCTATCCATCTATCTTATCTTATCCTATCCATCTATCTTATCCTATCCTATCCATCTATCTTATCCTATCCATCTATCTATCTTATCCTATCCATCTATCTTATCCTATCCATCTATCTTATCCTATCCATCTATCCTATCCTATCCATCTATCTTATCCTATCCATCTATCTTATCCTATCCTATCCATCTATCTTATCCTATCCATCTATCTTATCTTATCCTATCCATCTATCTTATCTTATCCTATCCATCTATCCTATCCTATCCATCTATCTTATCCTATCCATCTATCTTATCCTATCCATCCATCTATCTTATCCTATCCTATCCATCTATCTTATCATATCCATCTATCTTATCATATCCTATCCATCTATCTTATCTATCCTATCCATCTATCTTATCCTATCCATCTTTATCTTATCCTATCCATCTATCCTATCCTATCCTATCCATCTATCTTATCCTATCCATCTATCTTATCCTATCCATCTATCTTATCCTATCCATCTATCTTATCCTATCCATCTATCTTATCCTATCCATCTATCTTATCCTATCCATCTATCTTATCCTATCCATCTATCTTATCCTATCCATCTATCTTATCCTATCCATCTATCTTATCCTATCCATCTATCTTATCCTATCCATCTATCTTATCCTATCCATCTATCCTATCCTATCCATCTATCCTATCCTATCCATCTATCTTATCCTATCCATCTATCTTATCCTATCCTATCCATCTATATTATCCTATCCATCTATCTTATCTTATCCTATCCTATCCATCTATCTTATCCTATCCTATCCATCTATCTTATCCTATCCTATCCATCTATCTTATCCTATCCATCTATCTTATCTTATCCTATCCATCTATCTTATCCTATCCTATCCTATCCATCTATCTTATCCTATCCATCTATCTTATCTTATCCTATCCATCTATCTTATCCTATCCATCTATCTTATCCTATCCATCTATCTTATCCTATCCATCTATCCTATCCTATCCATCTATCTTATCCTATCCATCTATCTTATCCTATCCTATCCATCTATCTTATCCTATCCATCTATCTTATCTTATCCTATCCATCTATCTTATCCTATCCTATCCATCTATCTTATCCTATCCATCTATCTTATCTTATCCTATCCATCTATCCTATCCTATCCATCTATCCTATCCTATCCATCTATCTTATCCTATCCATCTATCTTATCCTATCCTATCCATCTATCTTATCATATCCATCTATCTTATCATATCCTATCCATCTATCTTATCCTATCCTATCCATCTATCTTATCCTATCCATCTATCTTATCTTATCCTATCCATCTATCTTATCCTATCCTATCCATCTATCTTATCCTATCCATCTATCTTATCCTATCCATCTATCTTATCCTATCCAGCTATCTTATCCTATCCAGCTATCTTATCCTATCCAGCTATCTTATCCTATCCAGCTATCTTATCCTATCCAGCTATCTTATCCTATCCAGCTATCTTATCCTATCCAGCTATCTTATCCTATCCAGCTATCTTATCCTATCCAGCTATCTTATCCTATCCAGCTATCTTATCCTATCCAGCTATCTTATCCTATCCATCTATCTTATCCTATCCATCTATCTTATCCTATCCATCTATCGTATCCTATCCATCTATCTTATCCTATCCATCTATCTTATCCTATCCATCTATCTTATCCTATCCATCTATCTTATCCTATCCATCTATCTTATCCTATCCATCTATCTTATCCTATCCATCTATCTTATCCTATCCATCTATCTTATCCTATCCATCTATCTTATCCTATCCATCTATCTTATCCTATCCATCTATCTTATCCTATCCATCTATCTTATCCTATCCATCTATCTTATCCTATCCATCTATCTTATCCTATCCATCTATCTTATCCTATCCATCTATCTTATCCTATCCATCTATCTTATCCTATCCATCTATCTTATCCTATCCATCTATCTTATCCTATCCATCTATCTTATCCTATCCTATCCATCTATCTTATCCTATCCGATCTATCTATCTTATCCTATCCGATCTATCTATCTTATCCTATCGATCTATCTATCTTATCCTATCGATCTATCTATCTTATCCTATCCTATCCTATCCATCTATCTTATCCTATCCATCTATCTTATCCTATCCATCTATCTTATCCTATCCTATCCATCTATCTTATCCTATCCTATCCATCTATCGTATCCTATCCTATCCATCTATCTTATCCTATCCATCTATCTTATCTTATCCTATCCTATCCATCTATCTTATCCTATCCTATCCATCTATCTTATCCTATCCTATCCATCTATCTTATCCTATCCTATCCATCTATCTTATCCTATCCTATCCATCTATCTTATCCTATCCTATCCATCTATCTTATCCTATCCTATCCATCTATCTTATCCTATCCATCTATCTTATCCTATCCTATCCATCTATCTTATCCTATCCATCTATTTTATCCTATCTTATCCTATCCATCTATCTTATCCTATCCATCTATCTTATCCTATCCATCTATCTTATCCTATCCATCTATCTTATCCTATCCATCTATCTTATCCTATCCTATCCATCTGTCCTATCCATCTATCCTGTCTTATCCTGTCCTGTCCTATCCATCTTTCCTATCCTATCCTATCCATCTCTTATCCTATCCATCTCTTATCCTATCCAACTATCTTATCCTATCCTATCCATCTATCTTATCCTATCCATCTATCTTATCCTATCCATCTATCTTATCCTATCCAACTATCTTATCCTATCCATCTATCTTATCCTATCCATCTATCTTATCCTATCCATCTATCTTATCCTATCCATCTATCTTATCCTATCCATCTATCTTATCCTATCCATCTATCTTATCCATCTATCTTATCCTATCCATCTATCTTATCCTATCCTATCCTATCCATCTATCTTATCCTATCCATCTATCTTATCCTATCCTATCCATCTATCTTATCCTATCCATCTATCTTATCCTATCCATCTATCTTATCCTATCCTATCCATCTATCTTATCCTATCCTATCCATCTATCTTATTCTATCCTATCCATTTATCTTATCCTATCCATCTATCTTATCCTATCCTATCCATCTATCTTATCCTATCCTATCCATCTATCTTATCCTATCCTATCCATCTATCCTGTCCTATCCATCTATCCTCCTATCTTATCCTATCCTATCCTCCTATCCTCCTATCCTCCTATCCATCTATCTTATCCTATCCATCTATCTTATCCTATCCATCTATCTTATCCTATCCATCTATCTTATCCTATCCATCTATCTTATCCTATCCATCTATCTTATCCTATCCATCTATCTTATCCTATCCATCTATCTATCTTATCCTATCCGATCCATCTATCTTATCCTTTCCGATCCATCTATCTTATCCTATCCGATCCATCTATCCTATCCTATCCATCTATCCTATCCTATCCTGTCCATCTATCCTCCTGTCCATCTATCCTCCTGTCCATCTATCCTCCTGGCCATCTATCCTCCTGGCCATCTATCCTCCTGGCCATCTATCCTCCTGGCCATCTATCCTCCTGGCCATCTATCCTCCTGGCCATCTATCCTCCTGGCCATCTATCCTCCTGGCCATCTATCCTCCTGGCCATCTATCCTCCTGGCCATCTATCCTCCTGGCCATCTATCCTCCTGGCCATCTATCCTCCTGGCCATCTATCCTCCTGGCCATCTATCCTCCTGGCCATCTATCCTCCTGGCCATCTATCCTCCTGGCCATCTATCCTCCTGGCCATCTATCCTCCTGGCCATCTATCCTCCTGGCCATCTATCCTCCTGGCCATCTATCCTCCTGGCCATCTATCCTCCTATCCTATCCATCTATCCTATCCTATCCATCTATCTTATCCTATCCAGCTATCTTATCCTATCCATCTATCTTATCCTATCCATCTATCTTATCCTATCCATCTATCTTATCCTATCCATCTATCTTATCCTATCCATCTATCTTATCCTATCCATCTATCTTATCCTATCCATCTATCGTATCCTATCCATCTATCGTATCCTATCCATCTATCGTATCCTATCCATCTATCGTATCCTATCCATCTATCCTATCCTATCCATCTATCCTATCCATCTATCCTATCCTATCCATCTATCCTATCCTATCCATCTATCCTATCCTATCCATCTATCCTACTATCCTATCCATCTATCCTACTATCCTATCCATCTATACTATCCATCTATCCTATCCATCTATCCTGTCCATCTATCCTGTCCTGTCCATCTATCCTCCTATCCTATCCATCTATCCTATTCTATCCATCTATCCTCCTATCCTATCCATCTATCTTATCCTATCCATCTATCTTATCCTATCCATCTATCTTATCCTATCCATCTATCTTATCCTATCCATCTATCTTATCCTATCCATCTATCTTATCCTATCCATCTATCTTATCCTATCCATCTATCTTATCCTATCCATCTATCTTATCCTATCCATCTATCTTATCCTATCCATCTATCTTATCCTATCCATCTATCCTATCCATCTATCCTATCCATCTATCCTATCCTATCCATCTATCCTATCCTATCCATCTATCCTCCTATCCTATCCTATCCATCTATCCTCCTATCCTATCCTATCCATCTATCCTCCCATCCTATCCATCTATCCTCCCATCCTATCCATCTATCTTATCCTATCCATCTATCTTATCCTATCCATCTATCTTATCCTGTCCATCTATCTTATCCTGTCCATCTATCTTATCCTGTCCATCTATCTTATCCTGTCCATCTATCCTGTCCATCTATCCTGTCCATCTATCCTGTCCATCTATCCTGTCCATCCTATCCTGTCCATCCTATCCTGTCCATCCTATCCTGTCCATCCTATCCTGTCCATCCTATCCTGTCCATCCTATCCTGTCCATCCTATCCTGTCCATCCTATCCTGTCCATCCTATCCTGTCCATCCTATCCTGTCCATCCTATCCATCCATCTATCCTATCCATCTATCCTATCCATCTATCCTGTCCATCTATCCTATCCTATCCTATCCAACCCATCTATCCTATCCAATCCATCTATCCTATCCTATCCATCTATCCTCCTATCCTATCCTATCCATCTATCCTATCTTATCCTATCCTATCCATCTATCCTATCCATCTATCCTATCTTATCCCATCTATCCTATCCTATCCTATCCATCTATCCTATCCATCTATCCTATCCATCTATCCTATCCATCTATCCTATCCATCTATCCTGTCCATCTATCCTATCCATCTATCCTGTCCATCTATTTTGTCCTGTCCATCTATCCTGTCCTGTCCATCTATCCTCCTATCCTATCCATCTATCCTCCCATCCTATCCATCTATCCTCCCATCCTATCCATCTATCCTATCCTATCCATCTATCCGATCCTGTCCATCTATCCTGTCCATCTATCCTGTCCATCTATCCTGTCCATCTATCCTGTCCATCTATCCTGTCCATCTATCCTGTCCATCTATCCTGTCCATCTATCCTGTCCATCTATCCTATCCTGTCCATCTATCCTCCTATCCTGTCCATCTATCCTCCCATCCTATCCATCTATCCTATCTTATCCTATCCATCTATCCTATCTTATCCTATCCATCTATCCTATCCATCTATCCTATCCATCTATCCTATCCATCTATCCTATCCACCTATCCAGTCCATCTATCCTATCCTATCCTATCCATCTATCCTATCCTATCCATCTATCCTATCCTATCCATCTATCCTATCCTATCCATCTATCCTATCCATCTATCCTATCCATCTATCCTGTCCATCTATCCTATCCTGTCCATCTATCCTATCCTGTCCATCTATCCTATCCTGTCCATCTATCCTATCCTGTCCATCTATCCTATCCTGTCCATCTATCCTATCCTGTCCATCTATCCTATCCTATCCATCTATCCTATCCTACCCATCTATCCTATCCTATCCATCTATCCTCCTATCCTATCCATCTATTATCCTATCCTATCCATCTATCCTATCCATCTATCCTGTCCATCTATCTTATCCTATCCATCTATCTTATCCTATCCTATCCATCTATCTTATCCTATCCTATCCATCTATCTTATCCTATCCATCTATCTTACCCTATCCATCTATCTTATCCTGTCCTATCCATCTATCCTCCTATCCATCTATCCTATCCTATCCATCTATCCTATCCTATCCATCTATCCTATCCTACCATCTATCCTCCTATCCTACCATCTATCCTCCTATCCTACCATCTATGCTCCTATCCTACCATCTATCCTCCTATCCTACCATCTATCCTCCTATCCTACCATCTATCCTCCTATCCTATCCATCTATCTTATCCTATCCTATCCATCTATCCTCCTATCCTATCCATCTATCTTATCCTATCCATCTATCTTATCCTATCCATCTATCTTATCCTATCCATCTATCTTATCCTATCCATCTATCTTATCCTATCCATCTATCTTATCCTATCCATCTATCTTATCCTATCCATCTATCTTATCCTATCCATCTATCTTATCCTATCCATCTATCTTATCCTATCCATCTATCTTATCCTATCCATCTATCTTATCCTATCCATCTATCTTATCCTATCCATCTATCCTATCCTATCCATCTATCCTCCTATCCTATCCATCTATCCTCCTATCCTATCCATCTATCCTCCTATCCTATCCTATCCTATCCATCTATCCTATCCATCTATCCTGTCCATCTATCCTGTCCTGTCCATCTATCCTCCTATCCTACCATCTATCCTCCTATCCTACCATCTATCCTCCTATCCTACCATCTATCCTCCCATCCTATCCATCTATCCTATCCTATCCATCTATCTTATCCTATCCATCTATCTTATCCTATCCATCTATCGTATCCTATCCATCTATCGTATCCTATCCATCTATCGTATCCTATCCATCTATCGTATCCTATCCATCTATCGTATCCTATCCATCTATCGTATCCTATCCATCTATCGTATTCTATCCATCTATCGTATCCTATCCATCTATCGTATCCTATCCATCTATCGTATCCTATCCATCTATCGTATCCTATCCATCTATCGTATCCTATCCATCTATCGTATCCTATCCATCTATCGTATCCTATCCATCTATCGTATCCTATCCATCTATCGTATCCTATCCATCTATCGTATCATATCCATCTATCGTATCCTATCCATCTATCGTATCCTATCCATCTATCGTATCCTATCCATCTATCGTATCCTATCCATCTATCCTATCCATCTATCCTATCCTATCCATCTATCCTATCCTATCCATCTATCCTATCCTATCCATCTATCCTATCCTATCCATCTATCCTATCCTATCCATCTATCCTATCCTATCCATCTATCCTACTATCCTATCCATCTATCCTATCCATCTATCCTGTCCATCTATCCTGTCCTGTCCTATCCATCTATCCTCCGATCCTGTCCATCTATCCTCCTATCCTGTCCATCTATCCTCCGATCCTGTCCATCTATCCTCCTATCCTACCATCTATCCTCCTATCCTACCATCTATCCTCCTATCCTACCATCTATCCTCCTATCCTACCATCTATCCTCCTATCCTATCCATCTATCCTATCCTATCCATCTATCCTCCTATCCTATCCATCTATCTTATCCTATCCATCTATCTTATCCTTTCCATCTATCTTATCCTATCCATCTATCTTATCCTATCCATCTATCTTATCCTATCCATCTATCTTATCCTATCCATCTATCTTATCCTATCCATCTATCGTATCCTATCCATCTATCGTATCCTATCCATCTATCTTATCCTATCCATCTATCTTATCCTATCCATCTATCTTATCCTATCCATCTATCTTATCCTATCCATCTATCTTATCCTATCCATCTATCTTATCCTATCCATCTATCTTATCCTATCCATCTATCTTATCCTATCCATCTATCTTATCCTATCCATCTATCTTATCCTATCCATCTATCTTATCCTATCCATCTATCTTATCCTATCCATCTATCTTATCCTATCCATCTATCTTATCCTGTCCATCTATCCTGTCCATCCTATCCTGTCCATCTATCCTGTCCATCTATCCTCCCATCCTATCCATCTATCCTCCCATCCTATCCATCTATCTTATCCTGTCCATCTATCTTATCCTGTCCATCTATCTTATCCTGTCCATCTATCTTATCCTGTCCATCTATCCTGTCCATCTATCCTGTCCATCTATCCTGTCCATCTATCCTGTCCATCTATCCTGTCCATCCTATCGTGTCCATCCTATCGTGTCCATCCTATCGTGTCCATCCTATCGTGTCCATCCTATCGTGTCCATCCTATCGTGTCCATCCTATCGTGTCCATCCTATCCTGTCCATCCTATCCTGTCCATCCTATCCTGTCCATCCTATCCTGTCCATCCTATCCTGTCCATCCTATCCTGTCCATCCTATCCTGTCCATCCTATCCTGTCCATCCTATCCTGTCCATCCTATCCTGTCCATCCTATCCTGTCCATCCTATCCTGTCCATCCTATCCTGTCCATCCTATCCTGTCCATCCATCCTATCCTGTCCATCCATCCTATCCTGTCCATCCATCCTATCCTGTCCATCTATCCTATCCTATCCATCTATCCTATCCTATCCATCTATCCTATCCTATCCATCTATCCTATCCTATCCATCTATCCTATCCTATCCATCTATCCTATCCTATCCATCTATCCTATCCTATCCTATCCATCTATCCTATCCTATCCATCTATCCTATCCTATCCATCTAATCCTATCCTATCCATCTAATCCTATCCCATCTATCCTATCCTATCCATCTATCCTATCCTATCCTATGAATCTATCTTATCCTATCCATCTATCTTATCCTATCCATCTATCTTATCCTATCCATCTATCTTATCCTGTCCTATCCATCTATCCTCCTATCCTACCATCTATCCTCCTATCCTACCATCTATCCTGCTATCCTACCATCTATCCTCCTATCCTATCCTATCCATCTATCTTATCCTATCCATCTATCTTATCCTATCCATCTATCTTATCCTATCCATCTATCTTATCCTATCCATCTATCTTATCCTATCCATCTATCTTATCCTATCCATCTATCTTATCCTATCCATCTATCTTATCCTATCCATCTATCTTATCCTATCCATCTATCTTATCCTATCCATCTATCTTATCCTATCCATCTATCTTATCCTATCCATCTATCTTATCCAATCCATCTATCTTATCCTATCCATCTATCTTATCCTATCCATCTATCCTATCCTATCCATCTATCCTCCTATCCTATCCATCTATCCTCCTATCCTATCCTATCCATCTATCCTATCCATCTATCCTGTCCATCTATCCTGTCCTGTCCATCTATCCTCCTATCCTATCCATCTATCCTCCTATCCTATCCATCTATCTTATCTTATCCTATCCATCTATCTTATCCTATCCTATCCATCTATCTTATCCTATCCTATCCATCTATCTTATCCTATCCTATCCATCTATCTTATCCTATCCTATCCATCTATCTTATCCTATCCTATCCTATCCATCTATCTTATCCTATCCTATCCATCTATCTTATCCTATCCTATCCATCTATCCTCTAATCCATCTATCTTATCCTATCCATCTATCCTCCTATCTTATCCTATCCATCTATCTTATCCTATCCTATCCATCTATCCTCCTATCCTATCCATCTATCCTCCTATCCTATCCATCTATCCTCCTATCTTATCCTATCCTATCCATCTATCCTCCTATCTTATCCATCTATCTTATCCTATCCATCTATCTTATCCTATCAATCTATCTTATCCTATCCATCTATCTTATCCTATCCATCTATCTTATCCTATACTATCCATCTATCTTATCCTATCCTATCCATCTATCTTATCCTATCCTAATCATCTATCTTATCCTATCCTATCCATCTATCTTATCCTATCCTATCCATCTATCCTCTAATCCATCTATCTTATCCTATCCTATCCATCTATCCTCCTATCTTATCCTATCCATCTATCTTATCCTATCCTATCCTATCCTATCCATCTATCTTATCCTATCCTATCCATCTATCTTATCCTATCCTATCCATCTATTTTATCCTATCCTATCCTATCCATCTATCTTATCCTATCCTATCCATCTATCTTATCCTATCCTATCCATCTATCTTATCCTATCCTATCCTATCCATCTATCTTATCCTATCCTATCCATCTATCCTCCTATCTTATCCTATCCATCTATCTTATCCTATCCATCTATCTTATCCTATCCTATCCATCTATCTTATCCTATCCTATCCATTTATCTTATCCTATCCTATCCATCTATCTTATCCTATCCTATCCATCTATCTTATCCTATCCTATCCATCTATCCTCTAATCCATCTATCTTATCCTATCCTATCCATCTATCCTCCTATCTTATCCTATCCATCTATCTTATCCTATCCATCTATCTTATCCTATCTATCTGATCCTATCTTATCCTATCTATCTTATCCTATCCTATCCATCTATCTTATCCTATCCTATCCATCTATCTTATCCTATCCATCTATCTTATCCTATCCTATCCATCTATCTTATCCTATCCTATCCATCTATCTTATCTTATCCTATCCTAGCCATCTATCTTATCCTATCCTATCCATCTATCTTATCCTATCCTATCCATCTATCTTATCCTATCCTGTCCATCTATCTTATCCTATCCTATCCATCTATCTTATCTTATCCTATCCTATCCATCTATCTTATCCTATCCTATCCATCTATCTTATCCTATCCTATCCATCTATCTTATCCTATCCTATCCATCTATCTTATCCTATCCTATCCATCTATCTTATCCTATCCTATCCATCTATCTTATCCTATCCTATCCATCTATCCTCCTATCTTATCCTATCCATCTATCTTATCCTATCCTATCCATCTATCTTATCCTATCCATCTATCTTATCCTATCCTATCCATCTATCTTATCCTATCCTATCCATCTATCTTATCTTATCCTATCCTAGCCATCTATCTTATCCTATCCTATCCATCTATCTTATCCTATCCATCTATCTTATCCTATCCTATCCATCTATCTTATCCTATCCTATCCATCTATCTTATCCTATCCTATCCATCTATCTTATCTTATCCTATCCTATCCATCTATCTTATCCTATCCTATCCTATCCATCTATCTTATCCTATCCTATCCATCTATCTTTTCCTATCCTATCCATCTATCTTATCCTATCCTATCCATCTATCTTATCCTATCCTATCCATCTATCTTATCCTATCCTATCCATCTATCTTATCCTATCCTATCCTATCCATCTATCTTATCCTATCCTATCCATCTATCTTATCCTATCCTATCCATCTATCTTATCCTATCCATCTATCTTATCCTATCCATCTATCTTATCCTATCCATCTATCTTATCCTATCCATCTATCTTATCCTATCCATCTATCTTATCCTATCCATCTATCTTATCCTATCCATCTATCTTATCCTATCCATCTATCTTATCCTATCCATCTATCTTATCCTATCCATCTATCTTATCCTATCCATCTATCTTATCCTATCCATCTATCCTATCCTATCCATCTATCCTATCCTATCCATCTGTCCTATCCATCTATCCTGTCCTATCCTATCCTATCCGTCTATCCTCCTATCCTATCCATCTATCTTATCCTATCCATCTATCTTATCCTATCCATCTATCTTATCCTATCCTATCCATCTATCTTATCCTATCCATCTATCTTATCCTATCCATCTATCCTATCCTATCCATCTATCTTATCCTATCCATCTATCTTATCCTATCCGTCTATCTTATCCTATCCTATCCATCTATCTTATCCTATCCATCTATCTTATCTTATCCTATCCATCTATCTTATCCTATCCTATCCATCTATCTTATCCTATCCATCTATCTTATCTTATCCTATCCATCTATCTTATCCTATCCTATCCATCTATCCTATCCTATCCATCTATCTTATCCTATCCATCTATCTTATCCTATCCATCTATCTTATCCTATCCATCTATCTTATCCTATCCATCTATCTTATCCTATCCATCTATCTTATCCTATCCATCTATCCTATCCTATCCATCTATCTTATCCTATCCATCTATCTTATCCTATCCATCTATCTTATCCTATCCATCTATCTTATCCTATCCATCTATCTTATCCTATCCATCTTTCTTATCCTATCCATCTATCTTATCCTATCCATCTATCTTATCCTATCCATCTATCTTATCCTATCCATCTATCTTATCCTATCCATCTATCTTATCCTATCCATCTATCTTATCCTATCCATCTATCTTATCCTATCCATCTATCTTATCCTATCCTATCCATCTATCTTATCCTATCCTATCCATCTATCTTATCCTATCCTATCCATCTATCTTATCCTATCCTATCCACTATCTTATCCTATCCTATCCATCTATCTTATCCTATCCTCTCCATCTATTTTATCCTATCTTATCCTATCCATCTATCTTATCCTATCCATCTATCTTATCCTATCCATCTATCTTATCCTATCCATCTATCTTATCCTATCCATCTATCTTATCCTATCCATCTATCTTATCCTATCCATCTCTTATCCTATCCATCTCTTATCCTATCCATCTCTTATCCTATCCATCTATCTTATCCTATCCTATCCATCTATCTTATCCTATCCATCTATCTTATCTTATCCTATCCATCTATCCTATCCTATCCATCTATCTTATCCTATCCATCTATCTTATCCTATCCTATCCATCTATCTTATCCTATCCATCTATCTTATCTTATCCTATCCATCTATCTTATCCTATCCTATCCATCTATCTTATCCTATCCATCTATCTTATCTTATCCTATCCATCTATCTTATCTTATCCTATCCATCTATCTTATCCTATCCATCTATCTTATCCTATCCATCTATCTTATCCTATCCATCTATCTTATCCTATCCATCTATCTTATCCTATCCATCTATCTTATCCTATCCATCTATCTTATCCTATCCATCTATCTTATCCTATCCATCTATCTTATCCTATCCATCTATCTTATCCTATCCATCTATCTTATCCTATCCATCTATCTTATCCTATCCATCTATCTTATCCTATCCATCTATCTTATCCTATCCATCTATCTTATCCTATCCTATCCATCTATCGTATCCTATCCTATCCATCTATCGTATCCTATCCATCTATCTTATCTTATCCTATCCTATCCATCTATCTTATCTTATCCTATCCTATCCATCTATCTTATCCTATCCTATCCATCTATCTTATCCTATCCATCTATCTTATCCTATCCTATCCATCTATCTTATCCTATCCTATCCATCTATCTTATCCTATCCTATCCATCTATCTTATCCTATCCATCTATTTTATCCTATCTTATCCTATCCATCTATCTTATCCTATCCATCTATCTTATCCTATCCATCTATCTTATCCTATCCATCTATCTTATCCTATCCATCTATCTTATCCTATCCTATCCATCTGTCCTATCCATCTATCCTGTCTTATCCTGTCCTGTCCTATCCATCTTTCCTATCCTATCCTATCCATCTCTTATCCTATCCATCTCTTATCCTATCCAACTATCTTATCCTATCCTATCCATCTATCTTATCCTATCCATCTATCTTATCCTATCCATCTATCTTATCCTATCCATCTATCTTATCCTATCCATCTATCTTATCCATCTATCTTATCCTATCCATCTATCTTATCCTATCCATCTATCTTATCCTATCCTATCCATCTATCTTATCCTATCCATCTATCTTATCCTATCCATTTATCTTATCCTATCCATCTATCTTATCCTATCCATCTATCTTATCCTATCCATCTATCTTATCCTATCCATCTATCTTATCCTATCCATCTATCTTATCCTATCCATCTATCTTATCCTATCCATCTATCTATCTTATCCTATCCATCTATCTATCTTATCCTATCCGATCCATCTATCTTATCCTATCCGATCCATCTATCCTATCCTATTCATCTATCGTATCCTATCCTATCCATCTATCGTATCCTATCCATCTATCTTATCTTATCCTATCCTATCCATCTATCTTATCCTATCCTATCCATCTATCTTATCCTATCCTATCCATCTATCTTATCCTATCCATCTATCTTATCCTATCCTATCCATCTATCTTATCCTATCCTATCCATCTATCTTATCCTATCCTATCCATCTATCTTATCCTATCCTATCCATCTATCTTATCCTATCCATCTATTTTATCCCATCTTATCCTATCCATCTATCTTATCCTATCCATCTATCTTATCCTATCCTATCCATCTGTCCTATCCATCTATCCTCTTATCCTGTCCTGTCCTATCCATCTTTCCTATCCTATCCTATCCATCTCTTATCCTATCCATCTCTTATCCTATCCAACTATCTTATCCTATCCTATCCAGCTATCTTATCCTATCCATCTATCTTATCCTATCCATCTATCTTATCCTATCCATCTATCTTATCCTATCCATCTATCTTATCCTATCCATCTATCTTATCCTATCCATCTATCTTATCCATCTATCTTATCCTATCCATCTATCTTATCCTATCCTATCCTATCCATCTATCTTATCCTATCCATCTATCTTATCCTATCCTATCCATCTATCTTATCCTATCCATCTATCTTATCCTATCCATTTATCTTATCCTATCCATCTATCTTATCCTATCCTATCCATCTATCTTATCCTATCCATCTATCTTATCCTATCCATTTATCTTATCCTATCCATCTATCGTATCCTATCCATCTATCTTATCCTATCCATCTATCTTATCCTATCCATCTATCTTATCCTATCCTATCCATCTATCTTATCCTATCCTATCCATCTATCTTATCCTATCCTATCCATCTATCTTATCCTATCCTATCCATCTATCCTGTCCTATCCATCTATCCTCCTATCTTATCCTATCCTATCCATCTATCTTATCCTATCCTATCCATCTATCCTGTCCTATCCATCTATCCTCCTATCTTATCCTATCCTATCCATCTATCTTATCCTATCCATCTATCTTATCCTATCCATCTATCTTATCCTATCCATCTATCTTATCCTATCCATCTATCTTATCCTATCCATCTATCTTATCCTATCCATCTATCTTATCCTATCCATCTATCTTATCCTATCCATCTATCTATCTTATCCTATCCATCTATCTATCTTATCCTATCCGATCCATCTATCTTATCCTATCCGATCCATCTATCCTATCCTATCCATCTATCCTATCCTATCCTGTCCATCTATCCTGTCCATCTATCCTCCTGTCCATCTATCCTCCTGTCCATCTATCCTCCTGTCCATCTATCCTCCTGTCCATCTATCCTCCTGTCCATCTATCCTCCTGTCCATCTATCCTCCTGTCCATCTATCCTCCTGTCCATCTATCCTCCTGTCCATCTATCCTCCTGTCCATCTATCCTTCTGTCCATCTATCCTCCTGTCCATCTATCCTCCTGTCCATCTATCCTCCTGTCCATCTATCCTCCTGTCCATCTATCCTCCTGTCCATCTATCCTCCTGTCCATCTATCCTCCTGTCCATCTATCCTCCTGTCCATCTATCCTCCTGTCCATCTATCCTGCTGTCCATCTATCCTCCTGTCCATTCCATCTATCCTCCTGTCCTGTCCATCTATCCTCCTATCCTGTCCATCTATCCTATCCATCCTGTCCATCTATCCTATCTATCCTATCCATCTATCCTATCCATCTATCCTATCCATCTATCCTATCCATCTATCCTATCCATCTATCCTGTCCATCTATCTTATCCTATCCATCTATCGTATCCTATCCATCTATCTTATCCTATCCATCTATCTTATCCTATCCATCTATCTTATCCTATCCTATCCATCTATCTTATCCTATCCTATCCATCTATCTTATCCTATCCTATCCATCTATCCTGTCCTATCCATCTATCCTCCTATCTTATCCTATCCTATCCATCTATCTTATCCTATCCATCTATCTTATCCTATCCATCTATCTTATCCTATCCATCTATCTTATCCTATCCATCTATCTTATCCTATCCATCTATCTTATCCTATCCATCTATCTTATCCTATCCATCTATCTTATCCTATCCATCTATCTTATCCTATCCATCTATCTTATCCTATCCATCTATCTTATCCTATCCATCTATCTATCTTATCCTATCCGATCTATCTATCTTATCCTATCCGATCCATCTATCTTATCCTATCCGATCCATCTATCCTATCCTATCCATCTATCCTATCCTATCCTGTCCATCTATCCTCCTGTCCATCTATCCTCCTGTCCATCTATCCTCCTGTCCATCTATCCTCCTGTCCATCTATCCTCCTGTCCATCTATCCTCCTGTCCATCTATCCTCCTGTCCATCTATCCTCCTGTCCATCTATCCTCCTGTCCATCTATCCTCCTGTCCATCTATCCTCCTGTCCATCTATCCTCCTGTCCATCTATCCTCCTGTCCATCTATCCTCCTGTCCATCTATCCTCCTGTCCATCTATCCTCCTGTCCATCTATCCTCCTGTCCATCTATCCTCCTGTCCATCTATCCTCCTGTCCATCTATCCTCCTGTCCATCTATCCTCCTGTCCATCTATCCTCCTGTCCATCTATCCTCCTGTCCTGTCCATCTATCCTCCTGTCCTGTCCATCTATCCTCCTGTCCTGTCCATCTATCCTCCTGTCCTGTCCATCTATCCTATCCATCCTGTCCATCTATCCTATCCATCCTGTCCATCTATCCTATCCATCCTGTCCATCTATCCTATCCATCCTGTCCATCTATCCTATCCATCCTGTCCATCTATCCTATCCATCCTGTCCATCTATCCTGTCCATCTATCCTATCCATCCTATCCTATCCTATCCATCTATCCTATCCATCTATCCTATCCATCTATACTATCCATCTATCCTATCCATCTATCCTATCCATCTATCCTATCCATCTATCCTATCCATCTATCCTATCCATCTATCCTATCCATCTATCCTATCCATCTATCCTATCCATCTATCCTATTCATCTATCCTATCCATCTATCCTATCCATCTATCTTATCCTATCCATCTATCTTATCCTATCCATCTATCTTATCCTGTCCATCTATCCTGTCCATCTATCCTGTCCATCTATCCTGTCCATCTATCCTGTCCATCCTATCCTGTCCATCCTATCCTGTCCATCTATCCTGTCCATCTATCCTGTCCATCTATCCTGTCCATCTATCCTGTCCATCCTATCCTGTCCATCCTATCCTGTCCATCCTATCCTGTCCATCCTATCCTGTCCATCCTATCCTGTCCATCCTATCCTGTCCATCCTATCCTGTCCATCCTATCCTGTCCATCCTATCCTGTCCATCCTATCCTGTCCATCCTATCCTGTCCATCCTATCCTATCCATCTATCCTCCCATCCTATCCATCTATCCTCCCATCCTATCCATCTATCTTATCCTATCCATCTATCTTATCCTATCCATCTATCTTATCCTGTCCATCTATCTTATCCTGTCCATCTATCTTATCCTGTCCATCGATCTTATCCTGTCCATCTATCCTGTCCATCCTATCCTATCCTGTCCATCTATCCTATCCTGTCCTATCCATCTATCCTTTCCTATCCATCTATCCTATCCTATCCTATCCATCTATCCTATCCTATCCTATCCATCTATCTTATCCTATCCATCTATCTTCTCCTATCCATCTATCTTATCCTATCCATCTATCTTATCCTATCCATCTATCTTATCCTGTCCTATCCATCTATCCTCCTATCCATCTATCCTATCCTATCCATCTATCCTATCCTATCCATCTATCCTATCCTACCATCTATCCTCCTATCCTACCATCTATCCTCCTATCCTACCATCTATCCTCCTATCCTACCATCTATCCTCCTATCCTACCATCTATCCTGCTATCCTACCATCTATCCTCCTATCCTATCCATCTATCTTATCCTATCCATCTATCTTATCCATCTCTTATCCTATCCATCTATCTTATCCTATCTTATCCATCTATCTTATCCTATCCATCTATCTTATCTTATCCTATCCATCTATCTTATCTTATCCTATCCATCTATCTTATCCTATCCTATCCATCTATCTTATCTTATCCTATCCTATCCATCTATCTTATCCTATCCATCTATCTTATCCTATCCATCTATCTTATCCTATCCATCTATCTTATCCTATCCATCTATCTTATCCTATCCATCTATCTTATCCTATCCATCTATCTTATCCTATCCATCTATCTTATCCTATCCATCTATCTTATCCTATCCATCTATCTTATCCTATCCATCTATCTTATCCTATCCATCTATCTTATCCTATCCATCTATCTTATCCTATCCATCTATCTTATCCTATCCATCTATCTTATCCTATCCATCTATCTTATCCTATCCATCTATCTTATCCTATCCATCTATCTTATCCTATCCATCTATCTTATCCTATCCTATCCATCTATCTTATCCTATCCATCTATCTTATCTTATCCTATCCATCTATCTTATCCTATCCTATCCATCTATCTTATCCTATCCATCTATCTTATCTTATCCTATCCATCTATCTTATCCTATCCTATCCATCTATCTTATCCTATCCTATCCATCTATCTTATCCTATCCATCTATCTTATCCTATCCATCTATCTTATCCTATCCATCTATCTTATCCTATCCATCTATCTTATCCTATCCATCTATCTTATCCTATCCATCTATCCTATCCTATCCATCTATCTTATCCTATCCATCTATCTTATCCTATCCATCTATCTTATCCTATCCATCTATCTTATCCTATCCATCTATCTTATCCTATCCATCTATCTTATCCTATCCATCTATCTTATCCTATCCATCTATCTTATCCTATCCATCTATCTTATCCTATCCATCTATCTTATCCTATCCATCTATCTTATCCTATCCATCTATCTTATCCTATCCATCTATCTTATCCTATCCATCTATCTTATCCTATCCATCTATCTTATCCTATCCATCTATCTTATCCTATCCATCTATCTTATCCTATCCATCTATCTTATCCTATCCATCTATCTTATCCTATCCATCTATCTTATCCTATCCATCTATCTTATCCTATCCTATCCATCTATCTTATCCTATCCTATCCATCTATCTTATCCTATCCTATCCATCTATCTTATCCTATCCATCTATCTTATCTTATCCTATCCTATCCTATCCATCTATCTTATCCTATCCTATCCATCTATCTTATCCTATCCTATCCATCTATCTTATCCTATCCTATCCATCTATCTTATCCTATCCTATCCATCTATCTTATCCTATCCTATCCATCTATCTTATCCTATCCATCTATCTTATCCTATCCTATCCATCTATCTTATCCTATCCATCTATTTTATCCTATCTTATCCTATCCATCTATCTTATCCTATCCATCTATCTTATCCTATCCATCTATCTTATCCTATCCATCTATCTTATCCTATCCATCTTTCCTATCCTATCCTATCCATCTCTTATCCTATCCAACTATCTTATCCTATCCATCTATCCTATCCATCTATCCTGTCCATCTATCCTGTCCTGTCCATCTATCCTCCTATCCTACCATCTATCCTCCTATCCTACCATCTATCCTCCCATCCTATCCATCTATCCTATCCTATCCATCTATCTTATCCTATCCATCTATCTTATCCTATCCATCTATCTTATCCTATCCATCTATCGTATCCTATCCATCTATCGTATCCTATCCATCTATCGTATCCTATCCATCTATCGTATCCTATCCATCTATCGTATCCTATCCATCTATCGTATCCTATCCATCTATCCTATCCTATCCATCTATCCTATCCATCTATCCTATCCTATCCATCTATCCTATCCTATCCATCTATCCTATCCTATCCATCTATCCTATCCTATCTATCTATCCTATCCATCTATCCTATCCTATCCATCTATCCTATCCTATCCATCTATCCTACTATCCTATCCATCTATCCTATCCATCTATCCTGTCCATCTATCCTATCCATCTATCCTGTCCATCTATCCTGTCCTGTCCATCTATCCTCCTATCCTATCCATCTATCCTCCGATCCTGTCCATCTATCCTCCGATCCTGTCCATCTATCCTCCTATCCTGTCCATCTATCCTCCTATCCTACCATCTATCCTCCTATCCTACCATCTATCCTCCTATCCTACCATCTATCCTCCTATCCTACCATCTATCCTCCTATCCTATCCATCTATCCTATCCTATCCATCTATCCTCCTATCCTATCCATCTATCTTATCCTATCCATCTATCTTATCCTATCCATCTATCTTATCCTATCCATCTATCTTATCCTATCCATCTATCTTATCCTATCCATCTATCTTATCCTATCCATCTATCTTATCCTATCCATCTATCTTATCCTATCCATCTATCGTATCCTATCCATCTATCTTATCCTATCCATCTATCTTATCCTATCCATCTATCTTATCCTATCCATCTATCTTATCCTATCCATCTATCTTATCCTATCCATCTATCTTATCCTATCCATCTATCTTATCCTATCCATCTATCTTATCCTATCCATCTATCTTATCCTATCCATCTATCTTATCCTATCCATCTATCTTATCCTATCCATCTATCTTATCCTGTCCATCTATCCTGTCCATCTATCCTGTCCATCTATCCTGTCCATCCTATCCTGTCCATCTATCCTGTCCATCTATCCTCCCATCCTATCCATCTATCCTCCCATCCTATCCATCTATCTTATCCTATCCATCTATCTTATCCTGTCCATCTATCTTATCCTGTCCATCTATCCTGTCCATCCTATCCTGTCCATCCTATCCTGTCCATCCTATCCTGTCCATCCTATCCTGTCCATCCTATCCTGTCCATCCTATCCTGTCCATCCTATCCTGTCCATCCTATCCTGTCCATCCTATCCTGTCCATCCTATCCTGTCCATCCATCCTATCCTGTCCATCCATCCTATCCTGTCCATCTATCCTATCCTATCCATCTATCCTATCCTATCCTATCCATCTATCCTATCCTATCCTATCCATCTATCCTATCCTATCCATCTATCCTATCCATCTATCCTATCCTATCCTATCCATCTATCCTATCCTATCCATCTATCCTATCCTATCCATCTATCCTATCCTATCCATCTATCCTATCCTATCCTATCCATCTATCCTATCCTATCCATCTATCCTATCCTATCCATCTAATCCTATCCTATCCATCTAATCCTATCCCATCTATCCTATCCTATCCATCTATCCTATCCTATCCTATCCATCTATCTTATCCTATCCATCTATCTTATCCTATCCATCTATCTTATCCTATCCATCTATCTTATCCTGTCCTATCCATCTATCCTCCTATCCTACCATCTATCCTCCTATCCTACCATCTATCCTGCTATCCTACCATCTATCCTCCTATCCTATCCTATCCATCTATCTTATCCTATCCATCTATCTTATCCTATCCATCTATCTTATCCTATCCATCTATCTTATCCTATCCATCTATCTTATCCTATCCATCTATCTTATCCTATCCATCTATCTTATCCTATCCATCTATCTTATCCTATCCATCTATCTTATCCTATCCATCTATCTTATCCTATCCATCTATCTTATCCTATCCATCTATCTTATCCTATCCATCTATCCTATCCTATCCATCTATCCTCCTATCCTATCCATCTATCCTCCTATCCTATCCATCTATCCTCCTATCCTATCCTATCCTATCCATCTATCCTATCCATCTATCCTATCCATCTATCCTGTCCATCTATCCTGTCCTGTCCATCTATCCTCCTATCCTATCCATCTATCCTCCTATCCTATCCATCTATCCTCCTATCCTATCCATCTATCCTCCTATCCTGTCCATCTATCCTCCTATCCTGTCCATCTATCCTCCTATCCTGTCCATCTATCCTCCTATCCTGTCCATCTATCCTCCTATCCTGTCCATCTATCCTCCTATCCTGTCCATCTATCCTCCTATCCTATCCATCTATCTTATCCTATCCTATCCATCTATCTTATCCTATCCATCTATCTTATCCTATCCATCTATCTTATCCTATCCATCTATCTTATCCTATCCATCTATCTTATCCTATCCATCTATCTTATCCTATCCATCTATCTTATCCTATCCATCTATCCTATCCTATCCATCTATCCTATCCTATCCATCTATCCTCCTATCCTATCCATCTATTATCCTATCCTATCCATCTATCCTATCCATCTATCCTGTCCATCTATCTTATCCTGTCCATCTATCTTATCCTATCCATCTATCTTATCCTATCCTATCCATCTATCTTATCCTATCCATCTATCTTATCCTATCCTATCCTTCTATCTTATCCTATCCTATCCTTCTATCTTATCCTATCCTATCCTTTCCATCTATCTTATCCTATCCATCTATCTTATCCTATCCTATCCTTCTATCTTATCCTATCCTATCCATCTATCTTATCCTATCCTATCCATCTATCTTATCCTATCCTATCCATCTATCTTATCCTATCCTATCCATCTATCTTATCCTATCCATCTATTTTATCCTATCCATCTATCTTATCCTATGCATCTATCTTATCCTATCCATCTATCTTATCCTATCCTATCCATCTATCCTCCTATCTTATCCTATCCATCTATCCTCCTATCTTATCCTATCCATCTATCCTCCTATCTTATCCTATCCATCTATCCTCCTATCTTATCCTATCCATCTATCTTATCCTATCCATCTATCTTATCCTATCCATCTATCTTATCCTATCCATCTATCTTATCTTATCCTATCCATCTATCTTATCCTATCCTATCCATCTATCTTATCCTATCCTATCCATCTATCTTATCCTATCCTATCCATCTATCTTATCCTATCCTATCCATCTATCTTAACCTATCCTATCCTATCCATCTATCTTATCCTATCCTATCCATCTATCTTATCCTATCCTATCCATCTATCCTCTAATCCATCTATCTTATCCTATCCATCTATCCTCCTATCTTATCCTATCCATCTATCTTATCCTATCCATCTATCTTATCCTATCCTATCCATCTATCTTATCCTATCCATCTATCTTATCCTATCCATCTATCTTATCCTATCCATCTATCCTATCCTATCCATCTATCTTATCCTATCCATCTATCTTATCCTATCCGTCTATCTTATCCTATCCTATCCATCTATCTTATCCTATCCATCTATCTTATCTTATCCTATCCATCTATCTTATCCTATCCTATCCATCTATCCTATCCTATCCATCTATCTTATCCTATCCATCTATCTTATCCTATCCATCTATCTTACCCTATCCATCTATCTTATCCTATCCATCTATCTTATCCTATATATCTATCTTATCCTATCCATCTATCTTATCCTATCCATCTATCTTATCCTATCCATCTATCTTATCCTATCCATCTATCTTATCCTATCCATCTATCTTATCCTATCCATCTATCTTATCCTATCCATCTATCTTATCCTATCCTATCCATCTATCTTATCCTATCCTATCCATCTATCTTATCCTATCCTATCCATCTATCCTCCTATCTTATCCATCTATCCTCCTATCTTATCCATCTATCTTATCCTATCCATCTATCTTATCCTATCCATCTATCTTATCCTATCCATCTATCTTATCCTATCCTATCCATCTATCTTATCCTATCCTATCCATCTATCTTATCTTATCCTATCCTAGCCATCTATCTTATCCTATCCTATCCATCTATCTTATCCTATCCTATCCATCTATCTTATCCTATCCTATCCATCTATCTTATCCTATCCTATCCATCTATCTTATCCTATCCTATCCATCTATCCTCCTATCTTATCCTATCCATCTATCTTATCCTATCCATCTATCTTATCCTATCCTATCCATCTATCTTATCCCATCCATCTATCTTATCCTATCCATCTATCTTATCCTATCCATCTATCTTATCCTATCCATCTATCTTATCCTATCCATCTATCTTATCCTATCCATCTATCCTATCCATCTATCCTATCCTATCCATCTCTTAGCCTATCCATCTATCCTATCCTATCCATCTATCCTATCCTATCCATCTGTCCTATCCATCTATCCTGTCCTATCCTATCCTATCCGTCTATCCTCCTATCCTATCCATCTATCTTATCCTATCCATCTATCTTATCCTATCCATCTATCTTATCCTATCCATCTATCTTATCCTATCCATCTATCTTATCCTATCCATCTATCTTATCCTATCCATCTATCTTATCCTATCCTATCCATCTATCTTATCCTATCCTATCCATGTATCTTATCCTATCCTATCCATCTATCCTATCCTATCCATCTATCCTACTATCCTATCCATCTATCCTATCCATCTATCCTGTCCATCTATCCTATCCATCTATCCTCCTATCCTATCCATCTATCCTCCTATCCTATCCATCTATCCTCCTATCCTGTCCATCTATCCTCCTATCCTGTCCATCTATCCTCCTATCCTGTCCATCTATCCTCCTATCCTGTCCATCTATCCTCCTATCCTATCCATCTATCTTATCCTATCCTATCCATCTATCTTATCCTATCCTATCCATCTATCTTATCCTATCCATCTATCTTATCCTATCCATCTATCTTATCCTATCCATCTATCTTATCCTATCCATCTATCTTATCCTATCCATCTATCTTATCCTATCCATCTATCTTATCCTATCCATCTATCTTATCCTATCCATCTATCTTATCCTATCCATCTATCTTATCCTATCCATCTATCTTATCCTATCCATCTATCATATCCTATCCATCTATCCTATCCTATCCATCTATCCTCCTATCCTATCCATCTATCCTCCTATCCTATCCATCTATCCTCCTATCCTATCCTATCCATCTATCCTATCCATCTATCCTGTCCATCTATCCTGTCCTGTCCATCTATCCTCCTATCCTATCCATCTATCCTCCTATCCTATCCATCTATCCTCCTATCCTGTCCATCTATCCTCCTATCCTGTCCATCTATCCTCCTATCCTGTCCATCTATCCTCCTATCCTGTCCATCTATCCTCCTATCCTGTCCATCTATCCTCCTATCCTGTCCATCTATCCTCCTATCCTGTCCATCTATCCTCCTATACTATCCATCTATCTTATCCTATCCTATCCATCTATCTTATCCTATCCTATCCTATCCATCTATCTTATCCTATCCATCTATCTTATCCTATCCATCTATCTTATCCTATCCATCTATCTTATCCTATCCATCTATCTTATCCTATCCATCTATCTTATCCTATCCATCTATCTTATCCTATCCATCTATCTTATCCTATCCATCTATCTTATCCTATCCATCTATCTTATCCTATCCATCTATCTTATCCTATCCATCTATCTTATCCTATCCATCTATCTTATCCTATCCATCTATCTTATCCTATCCATCTATCTTATCCTATCCATCTATCTTATCCTATCCATCTATCTTATCCTATCCATCTGTCCTATCCTATCCATCTATCCTATCCTATCCATCTATCCTCCTATCCTATCCATCTATCCTCCTATCCTATCCATCTATCCTCCTATCCTATCCTATCCATCTATCCTATCCATCTATCCTGTCCATCTATCCTGTCCTGTCCATCTATCCTCCTATCCTATCCATCTATCCTCCTATCCTATCCATCTATCCTCCTATCCTGTCCATCTATCCTCCTATCCTGTCCATCTATCCTCCTATCCTGTCCATCTATCCTCCTATCCTGTCCATCTATCCTCCTATCCTGTCCATCTATCCTCCTATCCTGTCCATCTATCCTCCTATCCTGTCCATCTATCCTCCTATCCTGTCCATCTATCCTCCTATCCTATCCATCTATCTTATCCTATCCTATCCATCTATCTTATCCTATCCTATCCATCTATCTTATCCTATCCATCTATCTTATCCTATCCATCTATCTTATCCTATCCATCTATCTTATCCTATCCATCTATCTTATCCTATCCATCTATCTTATCCTATCCATCTATCTTATCCTATCCATCTATCTTTATCCTATCCATCTATCTTATCCTATCCATCTATCTTATCCTATCCATCTATCTTATCCTATCCATCTATCCTATCCTATCCATCTATCCTATCCTACCCCATCTATCCTATCCTACCATCTATCCTATCCTATCCATCTATCCTCCTATCCTATCCATCTATTATCCTATCCTATCCATCTATCCTATCCATCTATCCTGTCCATCATCTTATCCTATCCATCTATCTTATCCTATCCTATCCATCTATCTTATCCTATCCATCCATCTTATCCTATCCTATCCTTCTATCTTAAACTATCCTATCCTTTCCATCTATCTTATCCTATCCATCTATCTTATCCTATCCTATCCTTCTATCTTATCCTATCCTATCCATCTATCTTATCCTATCCTATCCATCTATCTTATCCTATCCTATCCATCTATCTTATCCTATCCATCTATCTTATCCTATCCATCTATCTATCCTATCCATCTATTTTATCCTATCCATCTATCTTATCCTATGCATCTATCTTATCCTATCCTATCCATCTATCCTCCTATCTTATCCTATCCATCAATCCTCCTATCTTATCCTATCCATCTATCTTATCCTATCCATCTATCTTATCCTATCCATCTATCTTATCCTATCCATCTATCTTATCTTATCCTATCCATCTATCTTATCTATCCTATCCATCTATCTTATCCTATCCTATCCATCTATCTTATCCTATCCTATCCATCTATCTTATCCTATCCTATCCATCTATCTTATCCTATCCTATCCATCTATCCTCTAATCCATCTATCTTATCCTATCCATCTATCCTCCTATCTTATCCTATCCATCTATCTTATCCTATCCATCTATCTTATCCTATCCTATCCATCTATCTTCCTATCCTATCCATCTATCCTCCTATCCTATCCATCTATCCTCCTATCTTATCCTATCCTATCCATCTATCCTCCTATCTTATCCATCTATCTTATCCTAACCTATCCATCTATCTTATCCTATCCTATCCATCTATCTTATCCTATCCTAAATCATCTATCTTATCCTATCCTATCCATCTATCTTATCCTATCCAATCCATCTATCCTCTAATCCATCTATCTTATCCTATCCTATCCATCTATCCTCCTATCTTATCCTATCCATCTATCTTATCCTATCCTATCCTATCCTATCCATCTATCTTATCCTATCCTATCCATCTATCTTATCCTATCCTATCCATCTATCTTATCCTATCCTATCCTATCCATCTATCTTATCCTATCCTATCCATCTATCTTATCCTATCCTATCCATCTATCTTATCCTATCCTATCCATCTATCTTATCCTATCCTATCCATCTATCCTCCTATCTTATCCTATCCATCTATCTTATCCTATCCATCTATCTTATCCTATCCTATCCATCTATCTTATCCTATCCTATCCATCTATCTTATCCTTCCTATATCCATTTATCTTATCCTATCCTATCCATCTATCTTATCCTATCCTATCCATCTATCTTATCCTATCCTATCCATCTATCCTCTAATCCATCTATCTTATCCTATCCTATCCATCTATCCTCCTATCTTATCCTATCCATCTATCTTATCCTATCCATCTATCTTATCCTATCTTATCCTATCTATCTTATCCTATCCTATCCTATCCATCTATCTTATCCTATCCTTATCCTATCTATCCTCTATCCTATCTCCTATCCATCTATCTTATCCTATCCTATCCATCTATCTTAATCCTATCCTATCCATCTATCTTATCCTATCCTATCCATCTTATCTTATCCTATCCTATCCATCTATCTTATCCTATCCTATCCTATCTTATCCTATCCAATCCATCTATCTTATCCTATCCTATCCATCAATCTTATCCTATCCTATCCATCTATCTTATCCTATCCTATCCATCTATCTTATCCTATCCTTCCATCTATCTTATCCTATCCTATCCATCTATCCTCTATCTATCCTATCCATCTATCTTATCCTATCCATCTATCTTATCCTATCCTATCCATCTATCTTATCCTATCCTATCCATCTATCTTATCCTATCCTATCCCATCTATCTTATCCTATCCTATCTATCCTATCCATCTATCTTATCATATCCATCTATCTTATCCTATCCATCTATCTTATCCCTATCCATCTATCTTATCCTATCCATCTATCATCCCTATCTTCTATCTTATCCTATCCATCTATCTTATCCTATCCATCTATCTTATCCTATCCATCTATTCTTATCCTATCCATCTATCTTATCCCATCCATCTATCTTATCCCATCCATCTATCTTATCCCATCCATCTATCTTATCCTATCCATCTATCTTATCCTATCCATATATCTTATCCTATCCATCTATCTTATCCTATCCATCTATCTTATCCTATCCATCTATCCTATCCATCTTTCCTATCCTATCCATCTCTTAGCCTATCCATCTATCTTATCCTATCCATCTATCCTATCCTATCCATCTGTCCTATCCATCTATCCTGTCCTATCCTATCCTATCCGTCTATCCTCCTATCCTATCCATCTATCTTATCCTATCCATCTATCTTATCCATCTATCTTATCCTATCCATCTATCTTATCCTATCCTAACCATCTATCTTATCCTATCCATCTATCTTATCCTATCCATCTATCCTATCCTATCCATCTATCTTATCCTATCCGTCTATCTTATCCTATCCTATCCATCTATCTTAATCCTATCATCCATCTATCTTATCCTATCCATCTATCTTATCTTATCCTATCCATCTATCTTATCCTATCCTATCCATCTATCTTATCCTATCCATCTATCTTATCTTATCCTATCCATCTATCTTATCCTATCCTATCCTATCCATCTATCCTATCCTATCCATCTATCTTATCCTATCCATCTATCTTATCCTATCCTAGCCATCTATCTTATCCTATCCATCTATCTTATCTTATCCTATCCATCTATCTTATCCTATCCTATCCATCTATCTTATCCTATCCATCTATCTTATCTTATCCTATCCATCTATCTTATCCTATCCTATCCATCTATCTTATCCTATCCATCTATCTATCCTATCCATCTATCTTATCCTATCCATCTATCTTATCCTATCCAGCTATCTTATCCTATCCATCTATCTTATCCAATCCATCTATCTTATCCTATCCATCTATCTTATCCTATCCATCTATCTTATCATATCCATCTATCTTATCCTATCCATCTATCTTATCCTATCCATCTATCTTATCCTATCCATCTATCTTATCCTATCCATCTATCTTATCCTATCCATCTATCTTATCCATCCATCTATCTTATCCATCCATCTATCTTATCCTATCCATCTATCTTATCCTATCCATCTATCTTATCCTATCCATCTATCTTATCCTATCCATCTAATCTTATCCTATCCATCTATCTTATCCTATCCATCTATCTTATCCTATCCGTCTATCTTATCCTATCCATCTCTTATCCTATCCATCTATCTTATCCTATCCTATCCATCTATCTTATCCTATCCATCTATCTTATCCTATCCATCTATCTATCCTATCCATCTATTATCCTATCCATCTATCTTATCCTATCCATCTATCCTATCCTATCCATCTATCTTATCCTATCCATCTATCTTATCCTATCCTATCCATCTATCTTATCCTATCCATCTATCTTATCTTATCCTATCCATCTATCTTATCCTATCCATCTATCTTATCCTATCCATCTATCTTATCTTATCCTATCCATCTATCTTATCCTATCCTATCCATCTATCCTATCCTATCCATCTATCTTATCCTATCCATCTATCTTATCCTATCCTATCCATCTATCTTATCCTATCCATCTATCTTATCTTATCCTATCCATTTATCTATCTTATCCTATCCTATCCTTCTATCTTATCCTATCCTATCCTTCTATCTTATCCTATCCTATCCTTTCCATCTATCTTATCCTATCCATCTATCTTATCCTATCCTATCCTTCTATCTATCCTATCCTATCCATCTATCTTATCCTATCCTATCCATCTATCTTATCCTATCCTATCCATCTATCTTATCCTATCCTATCCATCTATCTTATCCTATCCATCTATTTTATCCTATCCATCTATCTTATCCAATGCATCTATCTTATCCTATCCATCTATCTTATCCTATCCTATCCATCTATCCTCCTATCTTATCCTATCCATCTATCCTCCTATCTTATCCTATCCATCTATCCTCCTATCTTATCCTATCCATCTATCCTCCTATCTTATCCTATCCATCTATCTTATCCTATCCATCTATCTTATCCTATCCATCTATCTTATCCTATCCATCTATCTTATCTTATCCTATCCATCTATCTTATCCTATCCTATCCATCTATCTTATCCTATCCTATCCATCTATCTTATCCTATCCTATCCATCTATCTTATCCTATCCTATCCATCTATCTTAACCTATCCTATCCTATCCATCTATCTTATCCTATCCTATCCATCTATCTTATCCTATCCTATCCATCTATCCTCTAATCCATCTATCTTATCCTATCCATCTATCCTCCTATCTTATCCTATCCATCTATCTTATCCTATCCATCTATCTTATCCTATCCTATCCATCTATCTTATCCTATCCATCTATCTTATCCTATCCATCTATCTTATCCTATCCATCTATCCTATCCTATCCATCTATCTTATCCTATCCATCTATCTTATCCTATCCGTCTATCTTATCCTATCCTATCCATCTATCTTATCCTATCCATCTATCTTATCTTATCCTATCCATCTATCTTATCCTATCCTATCCATCTATCCTATCCTATCCATCTATCTTATCCTATCCATCTATCTTATCCTATCCATCTATCTTACCCTATCCATCTATCTTATCCTATCCATCTATCTTATCCTATCCATCTATCTTATCCTATCCATCTATCTTATCCTATCCATCTATCTTATCCTATCCATCTATCTTATCCTATCCTATCCATCTATCTTATCCTATCCTATCCATCTATCTTATCCTATCCTATCCATCTATCCTCCTATCTTATCCATCTATCCTCCTATCTTATCCATCTATCTTATCCTATCCATCTATCTTATCCTATCCATCTATCTTATCCTATCCATCTATCTTATCCTATCCTATCCATCTATCTTATCCTATCCTATCCATCTATCTTATCTTATCCTATCCTAGCCATCTATCTTATCCTATCCTATCCATCTATCTTATCCTATCCTATCCATCTATCTTATCCTATCCTATCCATCTATCTTATCCTATCCTATCCATCTATCTTATCCTATCCTATCCATCTATCCTCCTATCTTATCCTATCCATCTATCTTATCCTATCCATCTATCTTATCCTATCCTATCCATCTATCTTATCCCATCCATCTATCTTATCCTATCCATCTATCTTATCCTATCCATCTATCTTATCCTATCCATCTATCTTATCCTATCCATCTATCTTATCCTATCCATCTATCTTATCCTATCCATCTATCCTATCCATCTATCCTATCCTATCCATCTCTTAGCCTATCCATCTATCCTATCCTATCCATCTATCCTATCCTATCCATCTGTCCTATCCATCTATCCTGTCCTATCCTATCCTATCCGTCTATCCTCCTATCCTATCCATCTATCTTATCCTATCCATCTATCTTATCCTATCCATCTATCTTATCCTATCCATCTATCTTATCCTATCCATCTATCTTATCCTATCCATCTATCTTATCCTATCCATCTATCTTATCCTATCCTATCCATCTATCTTATCCTATCCTATCCATGTATCTTATCCTATCCTATCCATCTATCCTATCCTATCCATCTATCCTACTATCCTATCCATCTATCCTATCCATCTATCCTGTCCATCTATCCTATCCATCTATCCTCCTATCCTATCCATCTATCCTCCTATCCTATCCATCTATCCTCCTATCCTGTCCATCTATCCTCCTATCCTGTCCATCTATCCTCCTATCCTGTCCATCTATCCTCCTATCCTGTCCATCTATCCTCCTATCCTATCCATCTATCTTATCCTATCCTATCCATCTATCTTATCCTATCCTATCCATCTATCTTATCCTATCCATCTATCTTATCCTATCCATCTATCTTATCCTATCCATCTATCTTATCCTATCCATCTATCTTATCCTATCCATCTATCTTATCCTATCCATCTATCTTATCCTATCCATCTATCTTATCCTATCCATCTATCTTATCCTATCCATCTATCTTATCCTATCCATCTATCTTATCCTATCCATCTATCATATCCTATCCATCTATCCTATCCTATCCATCTATCCTCCTATCCTATCCATCTATCCTCCTATCCTATCCATCTATCCTCCTATCCTATCCTATCCATCTATCCTATCCATCTATCCTGTCCATCTATCCTGTCCTGTCCATCTATCCTCCTATCCTATCCATCTATCCTCCTATCCTATCCATCTATCCTCCTATCCTGTCCATCTATCCTCCTATCCTGTCCATCTATCCTCCTATCCTGTCCATCTATCCTCCTATCCTGTCCATCTATCCTCCTATCCTGTCCATCTATCCTCCTATCCTGTCCATCTATCCTCCTATCCTGTCCATCTATCCTCCTATACTATCCATCTATCTTATCCTATCCTATCCATCTATCTTATCCTATCCTATCCTATCCATCTATCTTATCCTATCCATCTATCTTATCCTATCCATCTATCTTATCCTATCCATCTATCTTATCCTATCCATCTATCTTATCCTATCCATCTATCTTATCCTATCCATCTATCTTATCCTATCCATCTATCTTATCCTATCCATCTATCTTATCCTATCCATCTATCTTATCCTATCCATCTATCTTATCCTATCCATCTATCTTATCCTATCCATCTATCTTATCCTATCCATCTATCTTATCCTATCCATCTATCTTATCCTATCCATCTATCTTATCCTATCCATCTGTCCTATCCTATCCATCTATCCTATCCTATCCATCTATCCTCCTATCCTATCCATCTATCCTCCTATCCTATCCATCTATCCTCCTATCCTATCCTATCCATCTATCCTATCCATCTATCCTGTCCATCTATCCTGTCCTGTCCATCTATCCTCCTATCCTATCCATCTATCCTCCTATCCTATCCATCTATCCTCCTATCCTGTCCATCTATCCTCCTATCCTGTCCATCTATCCTCCTATCCTGTCCATCTATCCTCCTATCCTGTCCATCTATCCTCCTATCCTGTCCATCTATCCTCCTATCCTGTCCATCTATCCTCCTATCCTGTCCATCTATCCTCCTATCCTATCCATCTATCTTATCCTATCCTATCCATCTATCTTATCCTATCCTATCCATCTATCTTATCCTATCCATCTATCTTATCCTATCCATCTATCTTATCCTATCCATCTATCTTATCCTATCCATCTATCTTATCCTATCCATCTATCTTATCCTATCCATCTATCTTATCCTATCCATCTATCTTATCCTATCCATCTATCTTATCCTATCCATCTATCTTATCCTATCCATCTATCTTATCCTATCCATCTATCCTATCCTATCCATCTATCCTATCCTACCCATCTATCCTATCCTACCCATCTATCCTATCCTATCCATCTATCCTCCTATCCTATCCATCTATTATCCTATCCTATCCATCTATCCTATCCATCTATCCTGTCCATCTATCTTATCCTATCCATCTATCTTATCCTATCCTATCCATCTATCTTATCCTATCCATCCATCTTATCCTATCCTATCCTTCTATCTTAAACTATCCTATCCTTTCCATCTATCTTATCCTATCCATCTATCTTATCCTATCCTATCCTTCTATCTTATCCTATCCTATCCATCTATCTTATCCTATCCTATCCATCTATCTTATCCTATCCTATCCATCTATCTTATCCTATCCATCTATCTTATCCTATCCATCTATCTTATCCTATCCATCTATCTTATCCTATCCTATCCTATCCATCTATCTTATCCTATCCATCTATTTTATCCTATCCATCTATCTTATCCTATGCATCTATCTTATCCTATCCTATCCATCTATCCTCCTATCTTATCCTATCCATCTATCCTCCTATCTTATCCTATCCATCTATCTTATCCTATCCATCTATCTTATCCTATCCATCTATCTTATCCTATCCATCTATCTTATCTTATCCTATCCATCTATCTTATCCTATCCTATCCATCTATCTTATCCTATCCTATCCATCTATCTTATCCTATCCTATCCATCTATCTTATCCTATCCTATCCATCTATCTTATCCTATCCTATCCATCTATCCTCTAATCCATCTATCTTATCCTATCCATCTATCCTCCTATCTTATCCTATCCATCTATCTTATCCTATCCATCTATCTTATCCTATCCTATCCATCTATCTTCCTATCCTATCCATCTATCCTCCTATCCTATCCATCTATCCTCCTATCTTATCCTATCCTATCCATCTATCCTCCTATCTTATCCATCTATCTTATCCTATCCTATCCATCTATCTTATCCTATCCTATCCATCTATCTTATCCTATCCTAATCATCTATCTTATCCTATCCTATCCATCTATCTTATCCTATCCTATCCATCTATCCTCTAATCCATCTATCTTATCCTATCCTATCCATCTATCCTCCTATCTTATCCTATCCATCTATCTTATCCTATCCTATCCTATCCTATCCATCTATCTTATCCTATCCTATCCATCTATCTTATCCTATCCTATCCATCTATCTTATCCTATCCTATCCTATCCATCTATCTTATCCTATCCTATCCATCTATCTTATCCTATCCTATCCATCTATCTTATCCTATCCTATCCATCTATCTTATCCTATCCTATCCATCTATCCTCCTATCTTATCCTATCCATCTATCTTATCCTATCCATCTATCTTATCCTATCCTATCCATCTATCTTATCCTATCCTATCCATCTATCTTATCCTATCCTATCCATTTATCTTATCCTATCCTATCCATCTATCTTATCCTATCCTATCCATCTATCTTATCCTATCCTATCCATCTATCCTCTAATCCATCTATCTTATCCTATCCTATCCATCTATCCTCCTATCTTATCCTATCCATCTATCTTATCCTATCCATCTATCTTATCCTATCTTATCCTATCTATCTTATCCTATCCTATCCATCTATCTTATCCTATCCTATCCATCTATCTTATCCTATCCTATCCATCTATCTTATCCTATCCTATCCATCTATCTTATCCTATCCTGTCCATCTATCTTATCCTATCCTATCCATCTATCTTATCTTATCCTATCCTATCCATCTATCTTATCCTATCCTATCCATCTTATCCTATCCTATCCATCTATCTTATCCTATCCTATCCATCTATCTTATCCTATCCTATCCATCTATCTTATCCTATCCTATCCATCTATCTTATCCTATCCTATCCATCTATCTTATCCTATCCTATCCATCTATCCTCCTATCTTATCCTATCCATCTATCTTATCCTATCCATCTATCTTATCCTATCCTATCCATCTATCTTATCCTATCCTATCCATCTATCTTATCCTATCCTATCCATCTATCTTATCCTATCCATCTATCTTATCCTATCCATCTATCTTATCATATCCATCTATCTTATCCTATCCATCTATCTTATCCTATCCATCTATCTTATCCTATCCATCTATCTTATCCTATCCATCTATCTTATCCTATCCATCTATCTTATCCTATCCATCTATCTTATCCTATCCATCTATCTTATCCTATCCATCTATCTTATCCCATCCATCTATCTTATCCCATCCATCTATCTTATCCCATCCATCTATCTTATCCTATCCATCTATCTTATCCTATCCATATATCTTATCCTATCCATCTATCTTATCCTATCCATCTATCTTATCCTATCCATCTATCCTATCCATCTTTCCTATCCTATCCATCTCTTAGCCTATCCATCTATCTTATCCTATCCATCTATCCTATCCTATCCATCTGTCCTATCCATCTATCCTGTCCTATCCTATCCTATCCGTCTATCCTCCTATCCTATCCATCTATCTTATCCTATCCATCTATCTTATCCATCTATCTTATCCTATCCATCTATCTTATCCTATCCTATCCATCTATCTTATCCTATCCATCTATCTTATCCTATCCATCTATCCTATCCTATCCATCTATCTTATCCTATCCGTCTATCTTATCCTATCCATCTATCTTATCTTATCCTATCCATCTATCTTATCTTATCCTATCCATCTATCTTATCCTATCCTATCCATCTATCTTATCCTATCCATCTATCTTATCTTATCCTATCCATCTATCTTATCCTATCCTATCCTATCCATCTATCCTATCCTATCCATCTATCTTATCCTATCCATCTATCTTATCCTATCCTAGCCATCTATCTTATCCTATCCATCTATCTTATCTTATCCTATCCATCTATCTTATCCTATCCTATCCATCTATCTTATCCTATCCATCTATCTTATCTTATCCTATCCATCTATCTTATCCTATCCTATCCATCTATCTTATCCTATCCATCTATCTTATCCTATCCATCTATCTTATCCTATCCATCTATCTTATCCTATCCAGCTATCTTATCCTATCCAGCTATCTTATCCTATCCATCTATCTTATCCTATCCATCTATCTTATCCTATCCATCTATCTTATCATATCCATCTATCTTATCCTATCCATCTATCTTATCCTATCCATCTATCTTATCCTATCCATCTATCTTATCCTATCCATCTATCTTATCCTATCCATCTATCTTATCCCATCCATCTATCTTATCCCATCCATCTATCTTATCCTATCCATCTATCTTATCCTATCCATCTATCTTATCCTATCCATCTATCTTATCCTATCCATCTATCTTATCCTATCCATCTATCTTATCCTATCCATCTATCTTATCCTATCCGTCTATCTTATCCTATCCATCTCTTATCCTATCCATCTATCTTATCCTATCCTATCCATCTATCTTATCCTATCCATCTATCTTATCCTATCCATCTATCTTATCCTATCCATCTATCTTATCCTATCCATCTATCTTATCCTATCCATCTATCCTATCCTATCCATCTATCTTATCCTATCCATCTATCTTATCCTATCCTATCCATCTATCTTATCCTATCCATCTATCTTATCTTATCCTATCCATCTATCTTATCCTATCCATCTATCTTATCCTATCCATCTATCTTATCTTATCCTATCCATCTATCTTATCCTATCCTATCCATCTATCCTATCCTATCCATCTATCTTATCCTATCCATCTATCTTATCCTATCCTATCCATCTATCTTATCCTATCCATCTATCTTATCTTATCCTATCCATTTATCTATCTTATCCTATCCTATCCATCTATCTTATCCTATCCATCTATCTTATCTTATCCTATCCATCTATCTTATCCTATCCTATCCATCTATCTTATCCTATCCATCTATCTTATCCTATCCTATCCATCTATCTTATCCTATCCTATCCATCTATCTTATCCTATCCATCTATCTTATCCTATCCTATCCATCTATCTTATCCTATCCATCTATCTTATCCTATCCATCTATCTTATCCTATCCATCTATCTTATCCTATCCATCTATTTTATCCTATCCATCTGTCCTATCCTATCCTATCCTATCCGACTATCCTCCTATCCTATCCATCTATCTTATCCTATCCATCTATCTTATCCTATCCTATCCATCTATCTTATCCTATCCATCTATCTTATCCTATCCATCTATCTTATCCTATCCATCTATCTTATCCTATCCATCTATCTTATCCTATCCATCTATCTTATCCTATCCATCTATCTTATCCTATCCATCTATCTTATCCTATCCATCTATCTTATCCTATCCATCTATCTTATCCTATCCATCTATCCTATCCTATCCATCTATCCTATCCTATCCATCTATCTTATCCTATCCATCTATCTTATCCTATCCATCTATCTTATCCTATCCATCTATCTTATCCTATCCATCTATCTTATCCTATCCATCTATCTTATCCTATCCATCTATCTTATCCTATCCAGCTATCTTATCCTATCCAGCTATCTTATCCTATCCAGCTATCTTATCCTATCCAGCTATCTTATCCTATCCAGCTATCTTATCCTATCCAGCTATCTTATCCTATCCAGCTATCTTATCCTATCCAGCTATCTTATCCTATCCATCTATCTTATCCTATCCATCTATCTTATCCTATCCATCTATCCTATCCTATCCAGCTATCTTATCCTATCCATCTATCTTATCCTATCCTATCCATCTATCTTATCCTATCCATCTATCTTATCTTATCGTATCCATCTATCTTATCCTATCCATCTATCTTATCCTATCCATCTATCTTATCCTATCCATCTATCTTATCCTATCCATCTATCTTATCCTATCCATCTATCTTATCCTATCCATCTATCTTATCCTATCCATCTATCTTATCCTATCCTATCCATCTATCTTATCCTATCCGATCTATCTATCTTATCCTATCCATCTATCTATCTTATCCTATCCATCTATCTTATCCTATCCATCTATCTTATCCTATCCATCTATCTTATCCTATCCTATCCATCTATCTTATCCTATCCTATCCATCTATCGTATCCTATCCTATCCATCTATCTTATCCTATCCTATCCATCTATCTTATCCTATCCTATCCATCTATCTTATCCTATCCTATCCATCTATCTTATCCTATCCTATCCATCTATCTTATCCTATCCTATCCATCTATCTTATCCTATCCTATCCATCTATCTTATCCTATCCTATCCATCTATCTTATCCTATCCATCTATTTTATCCTATCTTATCCTATCCATCTATCTTATCCTATCCTATCCATCTATCTTATCCTATCCATCTATCTTATCCTATCCATCTATCTTATCCTATCCATCTATCTTATCCTATCCATCTATCTTATCCTATCCATCTATCTTATCCTATCCTATCCATCTGTCCTATCCATCTATCCTGTCTTATCCTGTCCTGTCCTATCCATCTTTCCTATCCTATCCTATCCATCTATCTTATCCTATCCATCTATCCTATCCTATCCATCTATCTTATCCTATCCATCTATCTTATCCTATCCTATCCATCTATCTTATCCTATCCATCTATCTTAACTTATCCTATCCGATCCATCTATCTTATCCTATCCGATCCATCTATCCTATCCTATCCATCTATCCTATCCTATCCTGTCCATCTATCCTCCTGTCCATCTATCCTCCTGTCCATCTATCCTCCTGTCCATCTATCCTCCTGTCCATCTATCCTCCTGTCCATCTATCCTCCTGTCCATCTATCCTCCTGTCCATCTATCCTCCTGTCCATCTATCCTCCTGTCCATCTATCCTCCTGTCCATCTATCCTCCTGTCCATCTATCCTCCTGTCCATCTATCCTCCTGTCCATCTATCCTCCTGGCCATCTATCCTCCTGGCCATCTATCCTCCTGGCCATCTATCCTCCTGGCCATCTATCCTCCTTGCCATCTATCCTCCTATCCTGTCCATCTATCCTCCTATCCTGTCCATCTATCCTATCCATCCTGTCCATCTATCCTATCCATCCTGTCCATCTATCCTATCCATCCTGTCCATCTATCCTGTCCATCTATCCTATCCATCCTATCCTATCCTATCCATCTATCCTATCCATCTATCCTATCCATCTATCCTGTCCATCTATCCTGTCCTGTCCATCTATCCTGTCCTGTCCATCTATCCTCCTATCCTACCATCTATCCTCCTATCCTACCATCTATCCTCCTATCCTACCATCTATCCTCCCATCCTATCCATCTATCCTATCCATCTATCCTATCCATCTATCCTATCCATCTATCCTATCCTATCCATCTATCCTATCCTATCCATCTATCCTATCCTATCCATCTATCCTACTATCCTATCCATCTATCCTACTATCCTATCCATCTATACTATCCATCTATCCTATCCTCCTATCCTATCCATCTATCCTCCGATCCTGTCCATCTATCCTCCTATCCTGTCCATCTATCCTCCGATCCTACCATCTATCCTCCTATCCTACCATCTATCCTCCTATCCTACCATCTATCCTCCTATCCTATCCATCTATCCTCCTATCCTATCCATCTATCCTCCTATCCTATCCATCTATCCTCCTATCCTATCCATCTATCCTCCTATCCTATCCATCTATCTTATCCTATCCATCTATCTTATCCTATCCATCTATCTTATCCTATCCATCTATCTTATCCTATCCATCTATCTTATCCTATCCATCTATCTTATCCTATCCATCTATCCTATCCATCTATCCTATCCATCTATCCTATCCATCTATCCTATCCTATCCATCTATCTTATTCTATCCATCTATCTTATCCTAGCCATCGATCTTATCCTATCCATCTATCTTATCCTAGCCATCGATCTTATCCTATCCATCTATCTTATCCTATCCATCTATCTTATCCTATCCATCTATCTTATCCTATCCATCTATCTTATCCTATCCATCTATCTTATCCTATCCATCTATCTTATCCTATCCATCTATCTTATCCTATCCATCTATCTTATCCTATCCTATCCATCTATCCTCCTATCCTATCCATCTATCCTCCTATCCTATCCATCTATCCTCCTATCCTATCCATCTATCCTCCTATCCTATCCATCTATCTTATCCTATCCATCTATCTTATCCTATCCATCTATCTTATCCTATCCATCTATCTTATCCTATCCATCTATCTTATCCTATCCATCTATCTTATCCTATCCATCTATCCTATCCATCTATCCTATCCATCTATCCTATCCATCTATCCTATCCTATCCATCTATCCTATCCTATCCATCTATCCTATCCTATCCATCTATCCTATCCTATCCATCTATCCTACTATCCTATCCATCTATCCTACTATCCTATCCATCTATACTATCCATCTATCCTATCCTCCTATCCTATCCATCTATCCTCCGATCCTGTCCATCTATCCTCCTATCCTGTCCATCTATCCTCCGATCCTGTCCATCTATCCTCCTATCCTACCATCTATCCTCCTATCCTACCATCTATCCTCCTATCCTACCATCTATCCTCCTATCCTACCATCTATCCTCCTATCCTATCCATCTATCCTCCTATCCTATCCATCTATCCTCCTATCCTATCCATCTATCTTATCCTATCCATCTATCTTATCCTATCCATCTATCTTATCCTATCCATCTATCTTATCCTATCCATCTATCTTATCCTATCCATCTATCTTATCCTATCCATCTATCCTATCCATCTATCCTATCCATCTATCCTATCCTATCCATCTATCCTATCCTATCCATCTATCCTCCTATCCTATCCTATCCATCTATCCTCCTATCCTATCCTATCCATCTATCTTATCCTATCCATCTATCGTATCCTATCCATCTATCTTATCATATCCATCTATCTTATCCTATCCATCTATCTTATCCTATCCATCTATCTTATCCTATCCATCTATCTTATCCTATCCATCTATCTTATCCTGTCCATCTATCCTGTCCATCTATCCTGTCCATCTATCCTGTCCATCTATCCTGTCCATCTATCCTGTCCATCCTATCCTGTCCATCCTATCCTGTCCATCTATCCTGTCCATCTATCCTGTCCATCCTATCCTGTCCATCCTATCCTGTCCATCCTATCCTGTCCATCCTATCCTGTCCATCCTATCCTGTCCATCCTATCCTGTCCATCCTATCCTGTCCATCCTATCCTGTCCATCCTATCCTGTCCATCCTATCCTATCCATCTATCCTCCCATCCTATCCATCTATCCTCCCATCCTATCCATCTATCTTATCCTATCCATCTATCTTATCCTATCCATCTATCTTATCCTGTCCATCTATCTTATCCTGTCCATCTATCTTATCCTGTCCATCTATCTTATCCTGTCCATCTATCTTATCCTGTCCATCTATCCTGTCCATCTATCCTGTCCATCTATCCTGTCCATCTATCCTGTCCATCCTATCCTGTCCATCCTATCCTGTCCATCCTATCCTGTCCATCCTATCCTGTCCATCCTATTCTGTCCATCCTATCTTGTCCATCCTATCCTATCCATCTATCCTATCCTATCCATCTATCCTCCTATCCTATCCTATCCATCTATCCTCCTATCCTATCCTATCCATCTATCTTATCCTATCCATCTATCGTATCCTATCCATCTATCTTATCATATCCATCTATCTTATCCTATCCATCTATCTTATCCTATCCATCTATCTTATCCTATCCATCTATCTTATCCTATCCATCTATCTTATCCTGTCCATCTATCCTGTCCATCTATCCTGTCCATCTATCCTGTCCATCTATCCTGTCCATCCTATCCTGTCCATCTATCCTGTCCATCTATCCTGTCCATCCTATCCTGTCCATCCTATCCTGTCCATCCTATCCTGTCCATCCTATCCTGTCCATCCTATCCTGTCCATCCTATCCTGTCCATCCTATCCTGTCCATCCTATCCTATCCATCTATCCTCCCATCCTATCCATCTATCCTCCCATCCTATCCATCTATCTTATCCTATCCATCTATCTTATCCTATCCATCTATCTTATCCTGTCCATCTATCTTATCCTGTCCATCTATCTTATCCTGTCCATCTATCTTATCCTGTCCATCTATCCTGTCCATCTATCCTGTCCATCTATCCTGTCCATCCTATCCTGTCCATCCTATCCTGTCCATCCTATCCTGTCCATCCTATCCTGTCCATCCTATCCTGTCCATCCTATCCTGTCCATCCTATCCTGTCCATCCTATCCTGTCCATCCTATCCTGTCCATCCTATCCTGTCCATCCTATCCTGTCCATCCTATCCTGTCCATCCTATCCTGTCCATCCTATCCTGTCCATCCTATCCTGTCCATCCTATCCTGTCCATCCTATCCTGTCCATCCTATCCTGTCCATCCTATCCTGTCCATCCTATCCTGTCCATCCTATCCTGTCCATCCTATCCTGTCCATCCTATCCTGTCCATCCTATCCTGTCCTGTCCATCTATCCTATCCATCTATCCTGTCCATCTATCCTATCCATCTATCCTATCCTATCCATCTATCCTATCCATCTATCCTATCTTATCCCATCTTATCCCATCTATCCTATCCTATCCTATCCATCTATCCTATCCATCTATCCTATCCTATCCTATCCATCTATCCTATCCATCTATCCTATCTTATCCCATCTATCCTATCCTATCCTATCCATCTATCCTATCCATCTATCCTATCCATCTATCCTATCCATCTATCCTGTCCATCTATCCTATCCATCTATCCTATCTTATCCCATCTATCCTATCCTATCCTATCCATCTATCCTATCCATCTATCCTATCCTATCCTATCCATCTATCCTATCCATCTATCCTATCTTATCCCATCTATCCTATCCTATCCTCTCCATCTATCCTATCCATCTATCCTATCCATCTATCCTATCCATCTATCCTGTCCATCTATCCTATCCATCTATCCTGTCCATCTATTTTGTCCTGTCCATCTATCCTGTCCTGTCCATCTATCCTCCTATCCTATCCATCTATCCTCCCATCCTATCCATCTATCCTATCCTATCCATCTATCCGATCCTGTCCATCTATCCTGTCCATCTATCCTGTCCATCTATCCTGTCCATCTATCCTGTCCATCTATCCTGTCCATCTATCCTGTCCATCTATCCTGTCCATCTATCCTGTCCATCTATCCTGTCCATCTATCCTGTCCATCTATCCTGTCCATCTATCCTATCCTGTCCATCTATCCTATCCTGTCCATCTATCCTATCCTGTCCATCTATCCTATCCTGTCCATCTATCCTATCCTGTCCATCTATCCTATCCTGTCCATCTATCCTATACTGTCCATCTATCCTCCCATCCTATCCATCTATCCTATCTTATCCTATCCATCTATCCTATCTTATCCTATCCATCTATCCTATCTTATCCTATCCATCTATCCTATCCATCTATCCTATCCATCTATCCTATCCATCTATCCTATCCACCTATCCAGTCCATCTATCCTATCCACCTATCCAGTCCATCTATCCTATCCTATCCTATCCATCTATCCTATCCTATCCATCTATCCTATCCTATCCATCTATCCTATCCTATCCACCTATCCTATCCATCTATCCTGTCCATCTATCCTATCCTGTCCATCTATCCTATCCTGTCCATCTATCCTATCCTGTCCATCTATCCTATCCTGTCCATCTATCCTATCCTGTCCATCTATCCTATCCTGTCCATCTATCCTATCCTGTCCATCTATCCTATCCTGTCCATCTATCCTATCCTATCCATCTATCCTATCCTATCCATCTATCCTATCCTACCCATCTATCCTATCCTACCCATCTATCCTCCTATCCTATCCATCTATTATCCTATCCTATCCTATCCATCTATCCTATCCATCTATCTTATCCTATCCATCTATCTTATCCTATCCTATCCATCTATCTTATCCTATCCATCTATCTTACCCTATCCATCTATCTTATCCTGTCCTATCCATCTATCCTCCTATCCATCTATCCTCCTATCCTACCATCTATCCTCCTATCCTACCATCTATCCTCCTATCCTACCATCTATCCTCCTATCCTACCATCTATCTTATCCTATCCATCTATCCTATCCTACCATCTATCCTCCTATCCTACCATCTATCCTCCTATCCTACCATCTATCCTCCTATCCTACCATCTATCCTCCTATCCTACCATCTATCCTCCTATCCTATCCATCTATCTTATCCTATCCATCTATCTTATCCTATCCATCTATCTTATCCTATCCATCTATCTTATCCTATCCATCTATCTTATCCTATCCATCTATCTTATCCTATCCATCTATCTTATCCTATCCATCTATCTTATCCTATCCATCTATCCTATCCTATCCATCTATCCTCCTATCCTATCCATCTATCCTCCTATCCTATCCATCTATCCTCCTATCCTATCCATCTATCCTATCCTTCTATCCTATCCATCTATCCTGTCCATCTATCCTGTCCTGTCCATCTATCCTCCTATCCTATCCATCTATCCTCCTATCCTATCCATCTATCCTCCTATCCTTTCCATCTATCCTCCTATCCTGTCCATCTATCCTCCTATCCTGTCCATCTATCATCCTATCCTGTCCATCTATCCTCCTATCCTGTCCATCTATCCTCCTATCCTGTCCATCTATCCTCCTATCCTGTCCATCTATCCTCCTATCCTGTCCATCTATCCTCCTATCCTGTCCATCTATCCTCCTATCCTATCCATCTATCTTATCTTATCCTATCCATCTATCTTATCCTATCCATCTATCTTATCCTATCCATCTATCTTATCCTATCCATCTATCTTATCCTATCCATCTATCTTATCCTATCCATCTATCTTATCCTATCCATCTATCTTATCCTATCCATCTATCTTATCCTATCCATCTATCTTATCCTATCCATCTATCCTATCCTATCCATCTATCCTATCCTATCCATCTATCCTATCCTACCCATCTATCCTATCCTATCCATCTATCCTCCTATCCTATCCATCTATTATCCTATCCTATCCATCTATCCTATCCATCTATCCTGTCCATCTATCTTATCCTATCCATCTATCTTATCCTATCCTATCCTATCCATCTATCTTATCCTATCCATCTATCTTATCCTATCCTATCCTTCTATCTTATCCTATCCTATCCTTTCCATCTATCTTATCCTATCCATCTATCTTATCCTATCCTATCCTTCTATCTTATCCTATCCTATCCATCTATCTTATCCTATCCTATCCATCTATCTTATCCTATCCATCTATCTTATCCTATCCTATCCATCTATCTTATCCTATCCATCTATTTTATCCTATCCATCTATCTTATCCTATGCATCTATCTTATCCTATCCATCTATCTTATCCTATCCTATCCATCTATCCTCCTATCTTATCCTATCCATCTATCCTCCTATCTTATCCTATCCATCTATCTTATCCTATCCATCTATCTTATCCTATCCATCTATCTTATCTTATCCTATCCATCTATCTTATCCTATCCTATCCATCTATCTTATCCTATCCTATCCATCTATCTTATCCTATCCTATCCATCTATCTTATCCTATCCTATCCATCTATCTTATCCTATCCTATCCATCTATCTTATCCTATCCTATCCATCTATCTTATCCTATCCTATCCATCTATCCTCTAATCCATCTATCTTATCCTATCCATCTATCCTCCTATCTTATCCTATCCATCTGTCTTATCCTATCCATCTATCTTATCCTAATCCATCTATCCTCCTATCCTATCCATCTATCCTCCTATCCTATCCATCTATCCTCCTATCTTATCCTATCCTATCCATCTATCCTCCTATCTTATCCATCTATCTTATCCTAATCCATCTATCTATCCTATCCATCTATCTTATCCTATCCATCTATCTCTATCCTATCCTATCCATCTATCTTATCCTATCCTATCCATCTATCTTATCCTATCCTATCCATCTATCTTATCCTATCCTAATCATCTATCTTATCCTATCCTAATCTATCTTATCCTATCCTAATCATCTATCTTATCCTATCCTATCCATCTATCTTATCCTATCCATCTATCTTATCCTATCTTATCTTATCCTATCCTATCCATCTATCTTATCCTATCCTATCCATCTATCCTCTAATCCATCTATCTTATCCTATCCTATCCATCTATCCTCCTATCTTATCCTATCCATCTATCTTATCCTATCCTATCCTATCCATCTATCTTATCCTATCCTATCCATCTATCTTCCTATCCTATCCATCTATCTTATCCTATCCTATCCTTCTATCTTATCTATCCTATCCATCTATCTTATCCTATCCATCTATCTTATCCTATCCATCTATCTTATCCTATCCATCTATCTTATCCTATCCATCTATTTATCCTATCCATCTATCTTATCCTATCCATCATCTATCCTATCCATCTATCTTATCCTATCCTATCCATCTATCCTCTATCTTATCCTATCCATCTATCCTCCTATCTTATCCTATCCATCTATCTAATCCTATCCATCTATCTTATCCTATCTATCTATCTTCTATCCTATCCATCTATCTTATCCATCCTATCCATCTATCCTCCTATCTTATCCTATCCATCTATCCTCTATCTTATCCTATCCATCTATCTTATCCTATCCATCTATCTTATCCTATCCATCTATCTTATCCTATCCATCTATCTTATCCTATCCATCTATCTTATCCTATCCATCTATCTTATCCTATCCATCTATCTTATCCTATCCATCTATCTTATCCTATCCATTATCTTATCCTATCCTATCCATCTATCTTATCCTATCCTATCCATCTATCTTATCCTATCCATCTATCTATCCTATCCATCTATCTTATCCTATCCATCTATCTTATCCTATCCATCTATCTTATCCTATCCATCTATCTTATCCTATCCTATCCATCTATCTTATCCTATCCTATCCATCTATCTTATCCTATCCTATCCTCTATCCTCTAATCCATCTATCTTATCCTATCCTATCCATCTATCCTCCTATCTTATCCTATCCATCTATCTTATCTATCCATCTATCTTATCCTATCTATCTTATCCTATCTATCCTATCTATCTTATCCTCCTATCCATCTATCTTATCCTATCCTATCCATCTATCTTATCCTATCCTATCCATCTATCTATCCTATCCTATCCATCTATCTTATCCTATCCTATCCATCTATCTTATCCTATCCTATCCATCTATCCTCCTATCCTATCCTATCCATCTATCCTCCTATCCTATCCTATCCTATCCATCTATCTTATCCTATCCTCATCTATCCTATCATCTATCTTATCCTATCCATCTATCTTATCCTATCCATCTATCTTATCCTATCCATCTATCTTATCCTATCCATCTATCTTATCCTATCCATCTATCTTATCCTATCCATCTATCTACCTCTATCCATCTATCTTATCCCTATCCTATCCATCTATCTTATCCTATCCTATCCATCTATCTTATCCTATCCTATCCATCTATCTTATCCTATCCTATCCATCTATCTTATCCACCTATCCTATCCATCTATCTTATCCTATCCTATCCATCTATCTTATCCTATCCTATCCATCTATCCTCCTATCTTATCCTATCCATCTATCTTATCCTATCCATCATCTATCCTATCCTATCCTATCCATCTATCTTATCCTATCCATCTATCTTATCCTATCCTATCCATCTATCTTCTCCTATCCTATCCATCTATCTTATCCTATCCATCTATCTTATCCTATCCATCTATCTTATCCTATCCATCTATCTTATCCTATCCATCTATCTTATCCTATCCATCTATCTTATCCTATCCATCTATCTTATCCTATCCATCTATCTTATCCTATCCTATCCATCTATCTTATCCTATCCTATCCATCTATCTTATCCTATCCCTATCCATCTATCTTATCCTATCCTATCCATCTATCTTATCTATCCTATCCATCTATCTATCTATCCTATCCATCTATCTTATCCTATCCTATCCATCTATCCTCCTATCTTATCCTATCCATCTATCTTATCCTATCCATCTATCTTATCCTATCCTATCCTATCCTCTATCTATCCTATCCATCTATCTTATCCTATCCTATCCATCTATCTTCCTATCCTATCCATCTATCTATCCTATCCATCTATCTATCCTATCCATCTATCTTATCCTATCCATCTATCTATCCTATCCATCTATCTTATCCTATCCATCTATCTTATCCTGTCCTATCCATCTATCTTATCCTATCCTATCCATCTATCTTATCCTATCCTATCCATCTATCTTATCCTATCTATCCATCTATCTTATCCTATCCTGATCTATCTATCCTATCCTATCTATCCTATCCATCTATCTTATCCTATCCATCTATCTTATCCTATCCATCTATCTTATCCTATCCATCTATCTTATCCTATCCATCTATCTTATCCTATCCTATCCATCGATCTTATCCTATCCTATCCATCTATCTTATCCTATCCATCCATCTATCTTATCCTATCCTATCCATCTATCTTATCCTATCCTATCCATCTATCTTATCCTATCCTATCCATCTATCTTATCCTATCCTATCCTATCCATCTATCTTATCCTATCCTATCCATCTATCTTATCCTATCCTGTCCATCTATCTTATCCTATCCTATCCATCTATCTTATCCTATCCTATCCTATCCATCTATCTTATCCTATCCTATCCATCTATCTTATCCTATCCTATCCTATCCATCTATCTTATCCTATCCTATCCATCTATCTTATCCTATCCTTTCCATCTATCTTATCCTATCCTATCCATCTATCTTATCTTATCCTATCCTATCCATCTATCTTATCCTATCCTATCCATCTATCTTATCCTATCCTATCCATCTATCTATCCTATCCTATCCATCTATCTTATCCTATCCTATCCATCTATCTTATCCTATCCTATCCATCTATCTTATCCTATCCTATCCACCTATCTTATCCTATCCTATCCATCTATCTTATCTATCCTATCCTATCCATCTATCTTATCCTATCCTATCCATCTATCTTATCCTATCCTCATCCATCTATCCTCTAATCCATCTATCTTATCCTATCCTATCCATCTATCCTCCTATCTTATCCTATCCATCTATCTTATCCTATCCTATCCATCTATCTTATCCTATCCTATCCATCTATCTTATCCTATCCTATCCATCTATCTTATCCTATCCTATCCTATCCATCTATCTTATCCTATCCTATCCATCTATCTTATCCTATCCTATCCATCTATCCTCTAATCCATCTATCTTATCCTATCCTATCCATCTATCCTCCTATCTTATCCTATCCATCTATCTTATCCTATCCATCTATCTTATCCTATCCATCTATCTTATCCTATCCTATCCATCTATCTTATCCTATCCTATCCATCTATCTTATCCTATCCTATCCATCTATCTTATCCTATCCTATCCATCTATCTTATCCTATCCTATCCATCTATCTTATCCTATCCTATCCATCTATCCTCTAATCCATCTATCTTATCCTATCCTATCCATCTATCCTCCTATCTTATCCTATCCATCTATCTTATCCTATCCATCTATCTTATCCTATCTATCCTATCTATCTTATCCTATCCTATCCATCTATCTTATCCTATCCTATCCATCTATCTTATCCTATCCTATCCATCTATCTTATCCTATCCTATCCATCTATCTTATCCTATCCTATCCATCTATCTTATCCTATCCTATCCATCTATCTATCTTATCCTATCCTATCCATCTATCTTATCCTATCCTATCCATCTATCTTATCCTATCCTATCCATCTATCTTATCCTATCCTATCCATTTATCTTATCCTATCCTATCCATCTATCTTATCCTATCCTATCCATCTATCTTATCCTATCCTATCCATCTATCCTCTAATCCATCTATCTTATCCTATCCTATTCATCTATCCTCTATCTTATCCTATCCATCTATCTTATCCTATCCATCTTATCCTATCCATCTATCTTATCCTATCTTATCCTATCTATCTTATCCTATCCTATCCTATCTTATCCTATCTTATCCATCTATCTATCCTATCCTATCCATCTATCTTATCCTATCCTATCCATCTATCTTATCCTATCCTATCCATCTATCTTATCCTATCCTATCCATCTATCTTATCCTATCCTATCCATCTATCTATCTTATCCTATCCTATCCATCTATCTTATCCTATCCTATCCATCTATCTTATCCTATCCTATCCATCTATCTTATCCTATCCTATCCATCTATCTTATCCTATCCTAGTCCATCTATCTTATCCTATCCTATCCATCTATCTTATCTATCCTATCCTATCCATCTATCTTATCCTATCGTATCCATCTATCTTATCCTATCGTATCCATCTATCTTATCCTATCCTATCCATCTATCTTATCCTATCCTATCCATCTATCTTATCCTATCCTATCCATCTATCTTATCCTATCCTATCCATCTATCTTATCCTATCCTATCCATCTATCTTATCCTATCCTATCCATCTATCTTATCCTATCCTATCCATCTATCTTATCCTATCCTATCCATCTATCTCCTATCCTATCCTGTCCATCTATCCTCCTATCCTATCCTATCCTATCCTATCCTATCCATCTATCTTATCCTATCCTGTCCATCTATCCTATCCATCTATCTTATCCTATCCATCTATCTTATCCTATCCATCTATCTTATCCTATCCATCTATCTTAGCCTATCCTATCCTATCCATCTATCTTAGCCTATCCTATCCATCTATCTTATCCTATCCATCTATCTTATCCTATCCATCTATCTTCTATCCTATCCATCTATCTTATCCTATCCATCTATCTTATCCTATCCATCTATCTATCCTATCCATCTATCTTATCCTATCCATCTATCTTATCCTATCCATCTATCTATCCTATCCTATCCATCTATCTTATCCTATCCTATCCATCTATCTTATCCTATCCTATCCATCTATCTTATCCTATCCTATCCATCTATCTTATCCTATCCTATCCATCTATCTTATCCTATCCTATCCTATCCATCTATCTTATCCTATCCTATCCATCTATCTATCCTATCTATCCATCTATCTTATCCGTATCCATCTATCTTATCCTATCCATCTATCTTATCCTATCCTATCCATCTATCTTATCCTATCCTATCCATCTATCTTATCCTATCCTATCCATCTATCTTATCCTATCCATCTATCTTCTATCCTATCCATCTATCTTATCCTATCCTATCCATCTATCTTATCCTATCCTATCCATCTATCTTATCCTATCCTATCCATCTATCTATCCTATCCTGATCCATCTATCCTATCCATCTATCTTATCCTATCCATCTATCTTATCCTATCTCTAGATTATCCTATCCATCTATCTTATCCTATCCATCTATCTTATCCTATCCATCTATCTTATCCTATCCATCTATCTTATCCTATCCATCTATCTTATCCTATCCTATCCATCTATCTTATCCTATCCTATCCATCCATCTTATCCTATCCTATCCATCTATCTTATCCTATCCTATCCATCTATCTTATCCTATCCTATCCATCTATCCTATCCATCTCTATCCTATCCATCTATCTTATCCTATCCATCTATCTTATCCTATCCATCTATCTTATCCTATCCATCTATCTTATCCTATCCATCTATCTTATCCTATCCATCTATCTTATCCTATCCTATCCATCTATCTTATCCTATCCTATCCATCTATCTTATCCTATCCTAGTCCATCTATCCTATCCATCTATCTTATCCTATCCATCTAGTCTATCCTATCCATCTATCTTATCCTATCCATCTATCTTATCCTATCCATCTATCTTATCCTATCCATCTATCTATCCTATCCATCTATCTTATCCTATCCTATCCATCTATCTTATCCTTATCCTATCCATCTAATCTTATCCTATCCTATCCATCTATCTTATCCTATCCTATCCATCTATCTTATCCTATCCTATCCATCTATCTTATCCTATCCATCTATCTTATCTCCTATCTTATCTATCATCTATCTCTATCCATCCATCTATCTTCCTATCTATCTATCCTATCCTATCCATCTATCTTATCCTATCCTATCCATCTATCTTATCCTATCCTATCCATCTATCTTATCCTATCCTATCCATCTATCTTATCCTATCCTATCCATCTATCTATCCTATCCTATCCATCTATCTTATCCTATCCTACTCTATCTTTCTATCCTATCCTATCCATCTATCTTATCCTATCCTATCCATCTATCTATCCTATCCTATCCATCTATCTTATCCTATCCTATCCATCTATCTTATCCTATCCTATCCATCTATCTTATCCTATCCTATCCATCTATCTCTATCCTATCCATCTATCCTCCTATCCTATCTCTATCCTATCCTATCCATCTATCTATCTTATCCTATCTATCCTATCCTATCCATCTATCTTATCCTATCCTATCCATCTATCTTATCCTATCCTATCCATCTATCTTATCCTATCCTATCCATCTATCTTATCCTATCCTATCCATCTATCTTATCCTATCCTATCCATCTATCTTATCCATCCTATCCATCTATCTTATCCTATCCTATCCATCTATCTTATCCTATCCTATCCATCTATCCTCCTATCCTATCCTATCCATCTATCTTATCCTATCCTATCCATCTATCTTATCCTATCCTATCCATCTATCCTCTATCCTATCCTATCCATCTATCTCCTATCATCCTATCCTATCCTATCCATCTATCTTATCTTATCCTATCTTATCCTATCCTATCCATCTATCTTATCCTATCCTATCCATCTATCTTATCCTATCCTATCCATCTATCTTATCCTATCCTATCCATCTATCTTATCCTATCCTATCCATCTATCTTATCCTATCCTATCCATCTATCTTCCTATCCTATCCATCTATCTATCTATCCTATCCATCTATCTTATCCTATCTATCTTATCCTATCTATCCTATCTATCTTATCCTATCCTATCCATCTATCTTATCCTATCCTATCCATCTATCTTATCCTATCCTATCCATCTATCTTATCCTATCCTATCCATCTATCTTATCCTATCCTATCCATCTATCTTATCCTATCCTATCCATCTATCTTATCCTATCCTATCCATCTATCTTATCCTATCCTATCCATCTATCTTATCCTATCCTATCCATCTATCTTATCCTATCCTATCCATCTATCTTATCCTATCCTATCCATCTATCTTATCCTATCCTATCCATCTATCCTATCCTATCCATCTATCCTCCTATCCTATCCTATCCTATCCATCTATCTTATCCTATCCTATCTTATCCTATCCTATCCATCTATCTTATCCTATCCTATCCATCTATCTTATCCTATCCTATCCATCTATCTATCCTATCCTATCCATCTATCTTATCCTATCCTATCCATCTATCTTATCCTATCCTATCCATCTATCTTATCCTATCCTATCCATCTATCTTATCCTATCCTATCCATCTATCTTATCCTATCTATCCATCTATCTCTATCCTATCCTATCCATCTATCTTATCCTATCCTATCCATCTATCTTATCCTATCCTATCCATCTATCCTATCCTATCCTATCCATCTATCCTCTATCCTATCCTATCCTATCCATCTATCTTATCCTATCCTATCTTATCCTATCCTATCCATCTATCTATCCTATCCTATCCATCTATTATCTATCCTATCCATCTATCTTATCCTATCCTATCCATCTATCTTATCCTATCCTATCCATCTATCTTATCCTATCCTATCCATCTATCTTATCCTATCCTATCCATCTATCTTATCCTATCCTATCCATCTATCTCTATCCTATCCTATCCATCTATCTATCCTATCCTATCCTATCCACTATCTATCCTATCCTATCCATCTATCCTGTCCATCTATCCTATCCATCTATCTTATCCTATCCATCTATCTTATCCTATCCATCTATCTTATCCTATCCATCTATCTTATCCTATCCATCTATCTATCCTATCCATCTATCTTATCCTATCCATCTATCTTATCCTATCCTATCCATCTATCTTATCCTATCCTATCCATCTATCTTATCCTATCCTATCCATCTATCTTATCCTATCCTATCCATCTATCCTTATCCTATCCTATCCTATCCATCTATCTTATCCTATCCTATCCATCTATCTTATCCTATCATATCCATCTATCTTATCCTATCCTGTCCATCTATCCTATCCATCTCTATCCTATCCTATCCATCTATCTTATCCTATCCTATCCATCTATCTTATCCTATCCTATCCATCTATCTTATCCTATCCGTATCCATCTATCTTATCCTATCCTATCCATCTATCTTATCCTATCCTATCCATCTATCTTATCCTATCCTATCCATCTATCTTATCCTATCCTATCCATCTATCTTATCCTATCCTATCCATCTATCTTATCCTATCCTATCCATCTATCTTATCCTATCCTATCCATCTATCTTATCCTATCCTATCCATCTATCCTCTATCCTATCCTATCCATCTATCTCCTATCCTATCCTATCCTATCCTATCCTATCCATCTATCTTATCCTATCCTGTCCATCTATCCTATCCATCTATCTTATCCTATCCATCTATCTTATCCTATCCATCTATCTTATCCTATCCATCTATCTTAGCTATCCTATCCTATCCATCTATCTTAGCCTATCCTATCCATCTATCTTATCCTATCATCTATCTATCCTATCTATCTTATCCTATCTTATCCTATCTATCTTATCCTATCCTATCCATCTATCTTATCCTATCCTATCCATCTATCTTATCCTATCCATCTATCTTATCCTATCCATCTATCTATCCTATCCATCTATCTATCCTATCCATCTATCTTATCCTATCCATCTATCTTATCCTATCCTATCCATCTATCTTATCCTATCCTATCCATCTATCTTATCCTATCCTATCCATCTATCTTATCCTATCCTATCCATCTATCTTATCCTATCCTATCCATCTATCTTATCCTATCCTATCCATCTATCTTATCCTATCCTATCCATCTATCTTATCCTATCCTATCCTATCCATCTATCTTATCCTATCCTATCCATCTATCTTATCCTATCAATCAATCTCTATCGTATCCATCTATCTTATCCTATCCATCTATCTATCCTATCCTATCCATCTATCTTATCCTATCCTATCCATCTATCTTATCCTATCCTATCCATCTATCTTATCCTATCCTATCCATCTATCTTATCCTATCCATCTATCTTATCCTATCATCTATCTTATCCTATCCTATCCATCTATCTTATCCTATCCTATCCATCTATCTTATCCTATCCTATCCATCTATCTTATCCTATCCTGTCCATCTATCCTATCCATCTATCTTATCCTATCCATCTATCTTATCCTATCCATCTAGATCTATCCTATCCATCTATCTTATCCTATCCATCTATCTTATCCTATCCATCTATCTTATCCTATCCATCTATCTATCCTATCCATCTATCTTATCCTATCCTATCCATCTATCTTATCCTATCCTATCCATCAATCTTATCCTATCCTATCCATCTATCTTATCCTATCCTATCCATCTATCTTATCCTATCCTGTCCATCTATCCTATCCATCTATCTTATCCTATCCATCTATCTTATCCTATCCATCTATCTATCTATCCATCTATCTTATCCTATCCATCTATCTTATCCTATCCATCTATCCTATCCTATCCATCTATCTATCCTATCCTGTCCATCTATCTATCCTATCCTATCCATCTATCTTATCCTATCCTATCCATCTATCTTATCCTATCCTATCCATCTATCTTATCCTATCCTATCCATCTATCTTATCCTATCCTATCCATCTATCTTATCCTATCCTATCCCTATCCTATCCTATCCATCTATCTCCTATCCTATCCTATCCTATCCATCTATCTTATCTTATCCTATCTTATCCTATCCTATCCATCTATCTATCCTATCCTATCCATCTATCTTATCCTATCCTATCCATCTATCTTATCCTATCCTATCCATCTATCTTATCCTATCCTATCCATCTATCTTATCCTATCCTATCCATCTATCTTATCCTATCCTATCCATCTATCTTATCCTATCCTATCCATCTATCTTATCCTATCCTATCCATCTATCCTCCTATCCTATCCTATCCATCTATCTTATCCTATCCTATCCATCTATCTTATCCTATCCTATCCATCTATCCTCCTATCCTATCCTATCCATCTATCCTCCTATCCTATCCTATCCTATCCATCTATCTTATCTATCCTATCTTATCCTATCCTATCCATCTATCTTATCCTATCCTATCCATCTATCTTATCCTATCCTATCCATCTATCTTATCCTATCCTATCCATCTATCTTATCCTATCCTATCCATCTATCTTATCCTATCCTATCCATCTATCTTATCCTATCCTATCCATCTATCTTATCCTATCCTATCCATCTATCCTCCTATCCTATCCTATCCATCTATCCTCCTATCCTATCCTATCCTATCCATCTATCTTATCCTATCCTGTCCATCTATCCTGTCCATCTATCCTATCCATCTATCTTATCCTATCCATCTATCTTATCCTATCCATCTATCTTATCCTATCCATCTATCTTATCCTATCCATCTATCTTATCCTATCCATCTATCTATCCTATCCATCTATCTTATCCTATCCTATCCATCTATCTTATCCTATCCTATCCATCTATCTTATCCTATCCTATCCATCTATCTTATCCTATCCTATCCATCTATCTTATCCTATCCTATCCTATCCATCTATCTTATCCTATCCTATCCATCTATCTTATCCTATCATATCCATCTATCTTATCCTATCCTGTCCATCTATCCTATCCATCTATCTTATCCTATCCTATCCATCTATCTTATCCTATCCTATCCATCTATCTTATCCTATCCTATCCATCTATCTTATCCTATCGTATCCATCTATCTTATCCTATCCTATCCATCTATCTTATCCTATCCTATCCATCTATCTTATCCTATCCTATCCATCTATCTTATCCTATCCTATCCATCTATCTTATCCTATCCTATCCATCTATCTTATCCTATCCTATCCATCTATCTTATCCTATCCTATCCATCTATCTTATCCTATCCTATCCATCTATTATCCTCCTATCCTATCCTATCCATCTATCCTCCTATCCTATCCTATCCTATCCTATCCTATCCATCTATCTTATCCTATCCTGTCCATCTATCCTATCCATCTATCTTATCCTATCCATCTATCTTATCCTATCCATCTATCTTATCCTATCCATCTATCTTAGCCTATCCTATCCTATCCATCTATCTTAGCCTATCCTATCCATCTATCTTATCCTATCCATCTATCTTATCCTATCTATCTTATCCTATCTATCCTATCTATCTTATCCTATCCTATCCATCTATCTTATCCTATCCTATCCATCTATCTTATCCTATCCATCTATCTTATCCTATCCATCTATCTTATCCTATCCATCTATCTTATCCTATCCATCTATCTTATCCTATCCATCTATCTTATCCTATCCTATCCATCTATCTTATCCTATCCTATCCATCTATCTTATCCTATCCTATCCATCTATCTTATCCTATCCTATCCATCTATCTTATCCTATCCTATCCATCTATCTTATCCTATCCTATCCATCTATCTTATCCTATCCTATCCATCTATCTTATCCTATCCTATCCTATCCATCTATCTTATCCTATCCTATCCATCTATCTTATCCTATCATATCCATCTATCTTATCGTATCCATCTATCTTATCCTATCCATCTATCTTATCCTATCCTATCCATCTATCTTATCCTATCCTATCCATCTATCTTATCCTATCCTATCCATCTATCTTATCCTATCCTATCCATCTATCTTATCCTATCCATCTATCTTATCCTATCCATCTATCTTATCCTATCCTATCCATCTATCTTATCCTATCCTATCCATCTATCTTATCCTATCCTATCCATCTATCTTATCCTATCCTGTCCATCTATCCTATCCATCTATCTTATCCTATCCATCTATCTTATCCTATCCATCTAGATTATCCTATCCATCTATCTTATCCTATCCATCTATCTTATCCTATCCATCTATCTTATCCTATCCATCTATCTTATCCTATCCATCTATCTTATCCTATCCTATCCATCTATCTATCCTATCCTATCCATCCATCTTATCCTATCCTATCCATCTATCTTATCCTATCCTATCCATCTATCTTATCCTATCCTGTCCATCTATCCTATCCATCTATCTTATCCTATCCATCTATCTTATCCTATCCATCTATCTTATCCTATCCATCTATCTTATCCTATCCATCTATCTTATCCTATCCATCTATCTTATCCTATCCTATCCATCTATCTTATCCTATCCTATCCATCTATCTTATCCTATCCTATCCATCTATCTTATCCTATCCTGTCCATCTATCCTATCCATCTATCTTATCCTATCCATCTATCTTATCCTATCCATCTAGATTATCCTATCCATCTATCTTATCCTATCCATCTATCTTATCCTATCCATCTATCTTATCCTATCCATCTATCTTATCCTATCCATCTATCTTATCCTATCCTATCCATCTATCTTATCTTATCCTATCCATCTATCTTATCCTATCCTATCCATCTATCTTATCCTATCCTATCCATCTATCTTATCCTATCCTATCCATCTATCTTATCCTATCCATCTATCTTATCCTATCCATCTATCTTATCCTATCCATCTATCTTATCCTATCCATCTATCTTATCCTATCCATCTATCTTATCCTATCCATCTATCTTATCCTATCCATCTATCTATCCTATCTATCTTATCCTATCTATCCTATCTATCTTATCCTATCCTATCCATCTATCTTATCCTATCCTATCCATCTATCTTATCCTATCCTATCCATCTATCTTATCCTATCCTATCCATCTATCTTATCCTATCCTATCCATCTATCTTATCCTATCCTATCCATCTATCTTATCCTATCCTATCCATCTATCTTATCCTATCCTATCCATCTATCTTATCCTATCCTATCCATCTATCTTATCCTATCCTATCCATCTATCTTATCCTATCCTATCCATCTATCTATCCTATCCTATCCATCTATCCTATCCTATCCATCTATCCTCCTATCCTATCCTATCCATCCTATCCATCTATCTTATCTTATCCTATCTTATCCTATCCTATCCATCTATCTTATCCTATCCTATCCATCTATCTTATCCTATCCTATCCATCTATCTTATCCTATCCTATCCATCTATCTTATCCTATCCTATCCATCTATCTCTATCCTATCCTATCCATCTATCTTATCCTATCCTATCCATCTATCTTATCTATCCTATCCATCTATCTTATCCTATCCTATCCATCTATCCTCCTATCCTATCCTATCCATCTATCTTATCCTATCCTATCCATCTATCTTATCCTATCCTATCCATCTATCCTCCTATCCTATCCTATCCATCTATCCTCCTATCCTATCCTATCCTATCCTATCCATCTATCTTATCTTATCCTATCTTATCCTATCCTATCCATCTATCTTATCCTATCCTATCCATCTATCTTATCCTATCCTATCCATCTATCTTATCCTATCCTATCCATCTATCTTATCCTATCCTATCCATCTATCTTATCCTATCCTATCCATCTATCTTATCCTATCCTATCCATCTATCTTATCCTATCCATCTATCTTATTCCTATCTATCTTATCCTACTTCCTATCTATCTTATCCTATCCTATCCATCTATCTTATCCTATCCTATCCATCTATCTTATCCTATCCTATCCATCTATCTTATCCTATCCTATCCATCTATCTTATCCTATCCTATCCATCTATCTTATCCTATCCTGTCCATCTATCTTATCCTATCCTATCCATCTATCTTATCCTATCCTATCCATCTATCTTATCCTATCCTATCCATCTATCTTATCCTATCCTATCCATCTATCTTATCCTATCCTATCCATCTATCTTATCCTATCCTATCCATCTATCCTATCCTATCCATCTATCCTCCTATCCTATCCTATCCTATCCATCTATCTTATCTTATCCTATCTTATCCTATCCTATCCATCTATCTTATCCTATCCTATCCATCTATCTTATCCTATCCTATCCATCTATCTTATCCTATCCTATCCATCTATCTTATCCTATCCTATCCATCTATCTTATCCTATCCTATCCATCTATCTTATCCTATCCTATCCATCTATCTTATCCTATCCTATCCATCTATCCTCCTATCTATCCTATCCATCTATCTTATCCTATCCTATCCATCTATCTTATCCTATCCTATCCATCTATCCTCCTATCCTATCCTATCCATCTATCCTCCTATCCTATCCTATCCATCTATCTTATCTTATCCTATCTTATCCTATCCTATCCATCTATCTTATCCTATCCTATCCATCTATCTTATCCTATCCTATCCATCTATCTTATCCTATCCTATCCATCTATCTTATCCTATCCTATCCATCTATCTTATCCTATCCTATCCATCTATCTTATCCTATCCTATCCATCTATCTTATCCTATCCTATCCATCTATCCTCCTATCCTATCCTATCCATCTATCCTCCTATCCTATCCTATCCTATCCATCTATCTTATCCTATCCTGTCCATCTATCCTGTCCATCTATCCTATCCATCTATCTTATCCTATCCATCTATCTTATCCTATCCATCTATCTTATCCTATCCATCTATCTTATCCTATCCATCTATCTTATCCTATCCATCTATCTTATCCTATCCATCTATCTTATCCTATCCTATCCATCTATCTTATCCTATCCTATCCATCTATCTTATCCTATCCTATCCATCTATCTTATCCTATCCTATCCATCTATCTTATCCTATCCTTATCCTATCCATCTATCTTATCCTATCCTATCCATCTATCTTATCCTATCATATCCATCTATCTTATCCTATCCTGTCCATCTATCCTATCCTATCCTATCTTATCCTATCCTATCCATCTATCTTATCCTATCCTATCCATCTATCTTATCCTATCCTATCCATCTATCTTATCCTATCGTATCCATCTATCTTATCCTATCCTATCCATCTATCTTATCCTATCCTATCCATCTATCTTATCCTATCCTATCCATCTATCTTATCCTATCCTATC
>NW_027442997.1:0-65936 GCF_048569485.1 Anomaloglossus baeobatrachus | reverse complement strand
GTTATAGTTTTGGAGAAAAATGTGTTCATTTCATGTATGCGCGAAATGCCTTAAAAATGGCTTTAAAATGGATTTGGAGCATGGAGACGATTATCTCGGGATTGCAAGATAACCAAACAAAACTTTTAGTGGATTTCTACTTATTTTATTAAATATCATCTCCACCAAACAGGACAAGCTTGCATCTGTTATAGTTTTGGAGAAAAATGTGTTCATTTCATGTATGCGCGAAATGCCTTAAAAATGGCTTTAAAATGGATTTGGAGCATGGAGACGATTATCTCGGGATTGCAAGATAACCAAACAAAACTTTTAGTGGATTTCTACTTATTTTATTAAATATCATCTCCACCAAACAGGACAAGCTTGCATCTGTTATAGTTTTGGAGAAAAATGTGTTCATTTCATGTATGCGCGAAATGCCTTAAAAATGGCTTTAAAATGGATTTGGAGCATGGAGACGATTATCTCGGGATTGCAAGATAACCAAACAAAACTTTTAGTGGATTTCTACTTATTTTATTAAATATCATCTCCACCAAACAGGACAAGCTTGCATCTGTTATAGTTTTGGAGAAAAATGTGTTCATTTCATGTATGCGCGAAATGCCTTAAAAATGGCTTTAAAATGGATTTGGAGCATGGAGACGATTATCTCGGGATTGCAAGATAACCAAACAAAACTTTTAGTGGATTTCTACTTATTTTATTAAATATCATCTCCACCAAACAGGACAAGCTTGCATCTGTTATAGTTTTGGAGAAAAATGTGTTCATTTCATGTATGCGCGAAATGCCTTAAAAATGGCTTTAAAATGGATTTGGAGCATGGAGACGATTATCTCGGGATTGCAAGATAACCAAACAAAACTTTTAGTGGATTTCTACTTATTTTATTAAATATCATCTCCACCAAACAGGACAAGCTTGCATCTGTTATAGTTTTGGAGAAAAATGTGTTCATTTCATGTATGCGCGAAATGCCTTAAAAATGGCTTTAAAATGGATTTGGAGCATGGAGACGATTATCTCGGGATTGCAAGATAACCAAACAAAACTTTTAGTGGATTTCTACTTATTTTATTAAATATCATCTCCACCAAACAGGACAAGCTTGCATCTGTTATAGTTTTGGAGAAAAATGTGTTCATTTCATGTATGCGCGAAATGCCTTAAAAATGGCTTTAAAATGGATTTGGAGCATGGAGACGATTATCTCGGGATTGCAAGATAACCAAACAAAACTTTTAGTGGATTTCTACTTATTTTATTAAATATCATCTCCACCAAACAGGACAAGCTTGCATCTGTTATAGTTTTGGAGAAAAATGTGTTCATTTCATGTATGCGCGAAATGCCTTAAAAATGGCTTTAAAATGGATTTGGAGCATGGAGACGATTATCTCGGGATTGCAAGATAACCAAACAAAACTTTTAGTGGATTTCTACTTATTTTATTAAATATCATCTCCACCAAACAGGACAAGCTTGCATCTGTTATAGTTTTGGAGAAAAATGTGTTCATTTCATGTATGCGCGAAATGCCTTAAAAATGGCTTTAAAATGGATTTGGAGCATGGAGACGATTATCTCGGGATTGCAAGATAACCAAACAAAACTTTTAGTGGATTTCTACTTATTTTATTAAATATCATCTCCACCAAACAGGACAAGCTTGCATCTGTTATAGTTTTGGAGAAAAATGTGTTCATTTCATGTATGCGCGAAATGCCTTAAAAATGGCTTTAAAATGGATTTGGAGCATGGAGACGATTATCTCGGGATTGCAAGATAACCAAACAAAACTTTTAGTGGATTTCTACTTATTTTATTAAATATCATCTCCACCAAACAGGACAAGCTTGCATCTGTTATAGTTTTGGAGAAAAATGTGTTCATTTCATGTATGCGCGAAATGCCTTAAAAATGGCTTTAAAATGGATTTGGAGCATGGAGACGATTATCTCGGGATTGCAAGATAACCAAACAAAACTTTTAGTGGATTTCTACTTATTTTATTAAATATCATCTCCACCAAACAGGACAAGCTTGCATCTGTTATAGTTTTGGAGAAAAATGTGTTCATTTCATGTATGCGCGAAATGCCTTAAAAATGGCTTTAAAATGGATTTGGAGCATGGAGACGATTATCTCGGGATTGCAAGATAACCAAACAAAACTTTTAGTGGATTTCTACTTATTTTATTAAATATCATCTCCACCAAACAGGACAAGCTTGCATCTGTTATAGTTTTGGAGAAAAATGTGTTCATTTCATGTATGCGCGAAATGCCTTAAAAATGGCTTTAAAATGGATTTGGAGCATGGAGACGATTATCTCGGGATTGCAAGATAACCAAACAAAACTTTTAGTGGATTTCTACTTATTTTATTAAATATCATCTCCACCAAACAGGACAAGCTTGCATCTGTTATAGTTTTGGAGAAAAATGTGTTCATTTCATGTATGCGCGAAATGCCTTAAAAATGGCTTTAAAATGGATTTGGAGCATGGAGACGATTATCTCGGGATTGCAAGATAACCAAACAAAACTTTTAGTGGATTTCTACTTATTTTATTAAATATCATCTCCACCAAACAGGACAAGCTTGCATCTGTTATAGTTTTGGAGAAAAATGTGTTCATTTCATGTATGCGCGAAATGCCTTAAAAATGGCTTTAAAATGGATTTGGAGCATGGAGACGATTATCTCGGGATTGCAAGATAACCAAACAAAACTTTTAGTGGATTTCTACTTATTTTATTAAATATCATCTCCACCAAACAGGACAAGCTTGCATCTGTTATAGTTTTGGAGAAAAATGTGTTCATTTCATGTATGCGCGAAATGCCTTAAAAATGGCTTTAAAATGGATTTGGAGCATGGAGACGATTATCTCGGGATTGCAAGATAACCAAACAAAACTTTTAGTGGATTTCTACTTATTTTATTAAATATCATCTCCACCAAACAGGACAAGCTTGCATCTGTTATAGTTTTGGAGAAAAATGTGTTCATTTCATGTATGCGCGAAATGCCTTAAAAATGGCTTTAAAATGGATTTGGAGCATGGAGACGATTATCTCGGGATTGCAAGATAACCAAACAAAACTTTTAGTGGATTTCTACTTATTTTATTAAATATCATCTCCACCAAACAGGACAAGCTTGCATCTGTTATAGTTTTGGAGAAAAATGTGTTCATTTCATGTATGCGCGAAATGCCTTAAAAATGGCTTTAAAATGGATTTGGAGCATGGAGACGATTATCTCGGGATTGCAAGATAACCAAACAAAACTTTTAGTGGATTTCTACTTATTTTATTAAATATCATCTCCACCAAACAGGACAAGCTTGCATCTGTTATAGTTTTGGAGAAAAATGTGTTCATTTCATGTATGCGCGAAATGCCTTAAAAATGGCTTTAAAATGGATTTGGAGCATGGAGACGATTATCTCGGGATTGCAAGATAACCAAACAAAACTTTTAGTGGATTTCTACTTATTTTATTAAATATCATCTCCACCAAACAGGACAAGCTTGCATCTGTTATAGTTTTGGAGAAAAATGTGTTCATTTCATGTATGCGCGAAATGCCTTAAAAATGGCTTTAAAATGGATTTGGAGCATGGAGACGATTATCTCGGGATTGCAAGATAACCAAACAAAACTTTTAGTGGATTTCTACTTATTTTATTAAATATCATCTCCACCAAACAGGACAAGCTTGCATCTGTTATAGTTTTGGAGAAAAATGTGTTCATTTCATGTATGCGCGAAATGCCTTAAAAATGGCTTTAAAATGGATTTGGAGCATGGAGACGATTATCTCGGGATTGCAAGATAACCAAACAAAACTTTTAGTGGATTTCTACTTATTTTATTAAATATCATCTCCACCAAACAGGACAAGCTTGCATCTGTTATAGTTTTGGAGAAAAATGTGTTCATTTCATGTATGCGCGAAATGCCTTAAAAATGGCTTTAAAATGGATTTGGAGCATGGAGACGATTATCTCGGGATTGCAAGATAACCAAACAAAACTTTTAGTGGATTTCTACTTATTTTATTAAATATCATCTCCACCAAACAGGACAAGCTTGCATCTGTTATAGTTTTGGAGAAAAATGTGTTCATTTCATGTATGCGCGAAATGCCTTAAAAATGGCTTTAAAATGGATTTGGAGCATGGAGACGATTATCTCGGGATTGCAAGATAACCAAACAAAACTTTTAGTGGATTTCTACTTATTTTATTAAATATCATCTCCACCAAACAGGACAAGCTTGCATCTGTTATAGTTTTGGAGAAAAATGTGTTCATTTCATGTATGCGCGAAATGCCTTAAAAATGGCTTTAAAATGGATTTGGAGCATGGAGACGATTATCTCGGGATTGCAAGATAACCAAACAAAACTTTTAGTGGATTTCTACTTATTTTATTAAATATCATCTCCACCAAACAGGACAAGCTTGCATCTGTTATAGTTTTGGAGAAAAATGTGTTCATTTCATGTATGCGCGAAATGCCTTAAAAATGGCTTTAAAATGGATTTGGAGCATGGAGACGATTATCTCGGGATTGCAAGATAACCAAACAAAACTTTTAGTGGATTTCTACTTATTTTATTAAATATCATCTCCACCAAACAGGACAAGCTTGCATCTGTTATAGTTTTGGAGAAAAATGTGTTCATTTCATGTATGCGCGAAATGCCTTAAAAATGGCTTTAAAATGGATTTGGAGCATGGAGACGATTATCTCGGGATTGCAAGATAACCAAACAAAACTTTTAGTGGATTTCTACTTATTTTATTAAATATCATCTCCACCAAACAGGACAAGCTTGCATCTGTTATAGTTTTGGAGAAAAATGTGTTCATTTCATGTATGCGCGAAATGCCTTAAAAATGGCTTTAAAATGGATTTGGAGCATGGAGACGATTATCTCGGGATTGCAAGATAACCAAACAAAACTTTTAGTGGATTTCTACTTATTTTATTAAATATCATCTCCACCAAACAGGACAAGCTTGCATCTGTTATAGTTTTGGAGAAAAATGTGTTCATTTCATGTATGCGCGAAATGCCTTAAAAATGGCTTTAAAATGGATTTGGAGCATGGAGACGATTATCTCGGGATTGCAAGATAACCAAACAAAACTTTTAGTGGATTTCTACTTATTTTATTAAATATCATCTCCACCAAACAGGACAAGCTTGCATCTGTTATAGTTTTGGAGAAAAATGTGTTCATTTCATGTATGCGCGAAATGCCTTAAAAATGGCTTTAAAATGGATTTGGAGCATGGAGACGATTATCTCGGGATTGCAAGATAACCAAACAAAACTTTTAGTGGATTTCTACTTATTTTATTAAATATCATCTCCACCAAACAGGACAAGCTTGCATCTGTTATAGTTTTGGAGAAAAATGTGTTCATTTCATGTATGCGCGAAATGCCTTAAAAATGGCTTTAAAATGGATTTGGAGCATGGAGACGATTATCTCGGGATTGCAAGATAACCAAACAAAACTTTTAGTGGATTTCTACTTATTTTATTAAATATCATCTCCACCAAACAGGACAAGCTTGCATCTGTTATAGTTTTGGAGAAAAATGTGTTCATTTCATGTATGCGCGAAATGCCTTAAAAATGGCTTTAAAATGGATTTGGAGCATGGAGACGATTATCTCGGGATTGCAAGATAACCAAACAAAACTTTTAGTGGATTTCTACTTATTTTATTAAATATCATCTCCACCAAACAGGACAAGCTTGCATCTGTTATAGTTTTGGAGAAAAATGTGTTCATTTCATGTATGCGCGAAATGCCTTAAAATGGCTTTAAAATGGATTTGGAGCATGGAGACGATTATCTCGGGATTGCAAGATAACCAAACAAAACTTTTAGTGGATTTCTACTTATTTTATTAAATATCATCTCCACCAAACAGGACAAGCTTGCATCTGTTATAGTTTTGGAGAAAAATGTGTTCATTTCATGTATGCGCGAAATGCCTTTAAAAATGGCTTTAAAATGGATTTGGAGCATGGAGACGATTATCTCGGGATTGCAAGATAACCAAACAAAACTTTTAGTGGATTTCTACTTATTTTATTAAATATCATCTCCACCAAACAGGACAAGCTTGCATCTGTTATAGTTTTGGAGAAAAATGTGTTCATTTCATGTATGCGCGAAATGCCTTAAAAATGGCTTTAAAATGGATTTGGAGCATGGAGACGATTATCTCGGGATTGCAAGATAACCAAACAAAACTTTTAGTGGATTTCTACTTATTTTATTAAATATCATCTCCACCAAACAGGACAAGCTTGCATCTGTTATAGTTTTGGAGAAAAATGTGTTCATTTCATGTATGCGCGAAATGCCTTAAAAATGGCTTTAAAATGGATTTGGAGCATGGAGACGATTATCTCGGGATTGCAAGATAACCAAACAAAACTTTTAGTGGATTTCTACTTATTTTATTAAATATCATCTCCACCAAACAGGACAAGCTTGCATCTGTTATAGTTTTGGAGAAAAATGTGTTCATTTCATGTATGCGCGAAATGCCTTAAAAATGGCTTTAAAATGGATTTGGAGCATGGAGACGATTATCTCGGGATTGCAAGATAACCAAACAAAACTTTTAGTGGATTTCTACTTATTTTATTAAATATCATCTCCACCAAACAGGACAAGCTTGCATCTGTTATAGTTTTGGAGAAAAATGTGTTCATTTCATGTATGCGCGAAATGCCTTAAAAATGGCTTTAAAATGGATTTGGAGCATGGAGACGATTATCTCGGGATTGCAAGATAACCAAACAAAACTTTTAGTGGATTTCTACTTATTTTATTAAATATCATCTCCACCAAACAGGACAAGCTTGCATCTGTTATAGTTTTGGAGAAAAATGTGTTCATTTCATGTATGCGCGAAATGCCTTAAAAATGGCTTTAAAATGGATTTGGAGCATGGAGACGATTATCTCGGGATTGCAAGATAACCAAACAAAACTTTTAGTGGATTTCTACTTATTTTATTAAATATCATCTCCACCAAACAGGACAAGCTTGCATCTGTTATAGTTTTGGAGAAAAATGTGTTCATTTCATGTATGCGCGAAATGCCTTAAAAATGGCTTTAAAATGGATTTGGAGCATGGAGACGATTATCTCGGGATTGCAAGATAACCAAACAAAACTTTTAGTGGATTTCTACTTATTTTATTAAATATCATCTCCACCAAACAGGACAAGCTTGCATCTGTTATAGTTTTGGAGAAAAATGTGTTCATTTCATGTATGCGCGAAATGCCTTAAAAATGGCTTTAAAATGGATTTGGAGCATGGAGACGATTATCTCGGGATTGCAAGATAACCAAACAAAACTTTTAGTGGATTTCTACTTATTTTATTAAATATCATCTCCACCAAACAGGACAAGCTTGCATCTGTTATAGTTTTGGAGAAAAATGTGTTCATTTCATGTATGCGCGAAATGCCTTAAAAATGGCTTTAAAATGGATTTGGAGCATGGAGACGATTATCTCGGGATTGCAAGATAACCAAACAAAACTTTTAGTGGATTTCTACTTATTTTATTAAATATCATCTCCACCAAACAGGACAAGCTTGCATCTGTTATAGTTTTGGAGAAAAATGTGTTCATTTCATGTATGCGCGAAATGCCTTAAAAATGGCTTTAAAATGGATTTGGAGCATGGAGACGATTATCTCGGGATTGCAAGATAACCAAACAAAACTTTTAGTGGATTTCTACTTATTTTATTAAATATCATCTCCACCAAACAGGACAAGCTTGCATCTGTTATAGTTTTGGAGAAAAATGTGTTCATTTCATGTATGCGCGAAATGCCTTAAAAATGGCTTTAAAATGGATTTGGAGCATGGAGACGATTATCTCGGGATTGCAAGATAACCAAACAAAACTTTTAGTGGATTTCTACTTATTTTATTAAATATCATCTCCACCAAACAGGACAAGCTTGCATCTGTTATAGTTTTGGAGAAAAATGTGTTCATTTCATGTATGCGCGAAATGCCTTAAAAATGGCTTTAAAATGGATTTGGAGCATGGAGACGATTATCTCGGGATTGCAAGATAACCAAACAAAACTTTTAGTGGATTTCTACTTATTTTATTAAATATCATCTCCACCAAACAGGACAAGCTTGCATCTGTTATAGTTTTGGAGAAAAATGTGTTCATTTCATGTATGCGCGAAATGCCTTAAAAATGGCTTTAAAATGGATTTGGAGCATGGAGACGATTATCTCGGGATTGCAAGATAACCAAACAAAACTTTTAGTGGATTTCTACTTATTTTATTAAATATCATCTCCACCAAACAGGACAAGCTTGCATCTGTTATAGTTTTGGAGAAAAATGTGTTCATTTCATGTATGCGCGAAATGCCTTAAAAATGGCTTTAAAATGGATTTGGAGCATGGAGATTATCTCGGGATTGCAAGATAACCAAACAAAACTTTTAGTGGATTTCTACTTATTTTATTAAATATCATCTCCACCAAACAGGACAAGCTTGCATCTGTTATAGTTTTGGAGAAAAATGTGTTCATTTCATGTATGCGCGAAATGCCTTAAAAATGGCTTTAAAATGGATTTGGAGCATGGAGACGATTATCTCGGGATTGCAAGATAACCAAACAAAACTTTTAGTGGATTTCTACTTATTTTATTAAATATCATCTCCACCAAACAGGACAAGCTTGCATCTGTTATAGTTTTGTAGAAAAATGTGTTCATTTCATGTATGCGCGAAATGCCTTAAAAATGGCTTTAAAATGGATTTGGAGCATGGAGACGATTATCTCGGGATTGCAAGATAACCAAACAAAACTTTTAGTGGATTTCTACTTATTTTATTAAATATCATCTCCACCAAACAGGACAAGCTTGCATCTGTTATAGTTTTGGAGAAAAATGTGTTCATTTCATGTATGCGCGAAATGCCTTAAAAATGGCTTTAAAATGGATTTGGAGCATGGAGACGATTATCTCGGGATTGCAAGATAACCAAACAAAACTTTTAGTGGATTTCTACTTATTTTATTAAATATCATCTCCACCAAACAGGACAAGCTTGCATCTGTTATAGTTTTGGAGAAAAATGTGTTCATTTCATGTATGCGCGAAATGCCTTAAAAATGGCTTTAAAATGGATTTGGAGCATGGAGACGATTATCTCGGGATTGCAAGATAACCAAACAAAACTTTTAGTGGATTTCTACTTATTTTATTAAATATCATCTCCACCAAACAGGACAAGCTTGCATCTGTTATAGTTTTGGAGAAAAATGTGTTCATTTCATGTATGCGCGAAATGCCTTAAAAATGGCTTTAAAATGGATTTGGAGCATGGAGACGATTATCTCGGGATTGCAAGATAACCAAACAAAACTTTTAGTGGATTTCTACTTATTTTATTAAATATCATCTCCACCAAACAGGACAAGCTTGCATCTGTTATAGTTTTGGAGAAAAATGTGTTCATTTCATGTATGCGCGAAATGCCTTAAAAATGGCTTTAAAATGGATTTGGAGCATGGAGACGATTATCTCGGGATTGCAAGATAACCAAACAAAACTTTTAGTGGATTTCTACTTATTTTATTAAATATCATCTCCACCAAACAGGACAAGCTTGCATCTGTTATAGTTTTGGAGAAAAATGTGTTCATTTCATGTATGCGCGAAATGCCTTAAAAATGGCTTTAAAATGGATTTGGAGCATGGAGACGATTATCTCGGGATTGCAAGATAACCAAACAAAACTTTTAGTGGATTTCTACTTATTTTATTAAATATCATCTCCACCAAACAGGACAAGCTTGCATCTGTTATAGTTTTGGAGAAAAATGTGTTCATTTCATGTATGCGCGAAATGCCTTAAAAATGGCTTTAAAATGGATTTGGAGCATGGAGACGATTATCTCGGGATTGCAAGATAACCAAACAAAACTTTTAGTGGATTTCTACTTATTTTATTAAATATCATCTCCACCAAACAGGACAAGCTTGCATCTGTTATAGTTTTGGAGAAAAATGTGTTCATTTCATGTATGCGCGAAATGCCTTAAAAATGGCTTTAAAATGGATTTGGAGCATGGAGACGATTATCTCGGGATTGCAAGATAACCAAACAAAACTTTTAGTGGATTTCTACTTATTTTATTAAATATCATCTCCACCAAACAGGACAAGCTTGCATCTGTTATAGTTTTGGAGAAAAATGTGTTCATTTCATGTATGCGCGAAATGCCTTAAAAATGGCTTTAAAATGGATTTGGAGCATGGAGACGATTATCTCGGGATTGCAAGATAACCAAACAAAACTTTTAGTGGATTTCTACTTATTTTATTAAATATCATCTCCACCAAACAGGACAAGCTTGCATCTGTTATAGTTTTGGAGAAAAATGTGTTCATTTCATGTATGCGCGAAATGCCTTAAAAATGGCTTTAAAATGGATTTGGAGCATGGAGACGATTATCTCGGGATTGCAAGATAACCAAACAAAACTTTTAGTGGATTTCTACTTATTTAATTAAATATCATCTCCACCAAACAGGACAAGCTTGCATCTGTTATAGTTTTGGAGAAAAATGTGTTCATTTCATGTATGCGCGAAATGCCTTAAAAATGGCTTTAAAATGGATTTGGAGCATGGAGACGATTATCTCGGGATTGCAAGATAACCAAACAAAACTTTTAGTGGATTTCTACTTATTTTATTAAATATCATCTCCACCAAACAGGACAAGCTTGCATCTGTTATAGTTTTGGAGAAAAATGTGTTCATTTCATGTATGCGCGAAATGCCTTAAAAATGGCTTTAAAATGGATTTGGAGCATGGAGACGATTATCTCGGGATTGCAAGATAACCAAACAAAACTTTTAGTGGATTTCTACTTATTTTATTAAATATCATCTCCACCAAACAGGACAAGCTTGCATCTGTTATAGTTTTGGAGAAAAATGTGTTCATTTCATGTATGCGCGAAATGCCTTAAAAATGGCTTTAAAATGGATTTGGAGCATGGAGACGATTATCTCGGGATTGCAAGATAACCAAACAAAACTTTTAGTGGATTTCTACTTATTTTATTAAATATCATCTCCACCAAACAGGACAAGCTTGCATCTGTTATAGTTTTGGAGAAAAATGTGTTCATTTCATGTATGCGCGAAATGCCTTAAAAATGGCTTTAAAATGGATTTGGAGCATGGAGACGATTATCTCGGGATTGCAAGATAACCAAACAAAACTTTTAGTGGATTTCTACTTATTTAATTAAATATCATCTCCACCAAACAGGACAAGCTTGCATCTGTTATAGTTTTGGAGAAAAATGTGTTCATTTCATGTATGCGCGAAATGCCTTAAAAATGGCTTTAAAATGGATTTGGAGCATGGAGACGATTATCTCGGGATTGCAAGATAACCAAACAAAACTTTTAGTGGATTTCTACTTATTTTATTAAATATCATCTCCACCAAACAGGACAAGCTTGCATCTGTTATAGTTTTGGAGAAAAATGTGTTCATTTCATGTATGCGCGAAATGCCTTAAAAATGGCTTTAAAATGGATTTGGAGCATGGAGACGATTATCTCGGGATTGCAAGATAACCAAACAAAACTTTTAGTGGATTTCTACTTATTTAATTAAATATCATCTCCACCAAACAGGACAAGCTTGCATCTGTTATAGTTTTGGAGAAAAATGTGTTCATTTCATTTATGCGCGAAATGCCTTAGAAATGGCTTTAAAATGGATTTGGAGCATGGAGACGATTATCTCGGGATTGCAAGATAACCAAACAAAACTTTTAGTGGATTTCTACTTATTTTATTAAATATCATCTCCATCAAACAGGACAAGCTTGCATCTGTTATAGTTTTGGAGAAAAATGTGTTCATTTCATGTATGCGCGAAATGCCTTAAAAATGGCTTTAAAATGGATTTGGAGCATGGAGACGATTATCTCGGGATTGCAAGATAACCAAACAAAACTTTTAGTGGATTTCTACTTATTTTATTAAATATCATCTCCACCAAACAGGACAAGCTTGCATCTGTTATAGTTTTGGAGAAAAATGTGTTCATTTCATTTATGCGCGAAATGCCTTAGAAATGGCTTTAAAATGGATTTGGAGCATGGAGACGATTATCTCGGCATTGCAAGATAACCAAACAAAACTTTTAGTGGATTTCTACTTATTTTATTAAATATCATCTCCACCAAACAGGACAAGCTTGCATCTGTTATAGTTTTGGAGAAAAATGTGTTCATTTCATTTATGCGCGAAATGCCTTAAAAATGGCTTTAAAATGGATTTGGAGCATGGAGACGATTATCTCGGGATTGCAAGATAACCAAACAAAACTTTTAGTGGATTTCTACTTATTTTATTAAATATCATCTCCACCAAACAGGACAAGCTTGCATCTGTTATAGTTTTGGAGAAAAATGTGTTCATTTCATTTATGCGCGAAATGCCTTAGAAATGGCTTTAAAATGGATTTGGAGCATGGAGACGATTATCTCGGGATTGCAAGATAACCAAACAAAACTTTTAGTGGATTTCTACTTATTTTATTAAATATCATCTCCACCAAACAGGACAAGCTTGCATCTGTTATAGTTTTGGAGAAAAATGTGTTCATTTCATGTATGCGCGAAATGCCTTAAAAATGGCTTTAAAATGGATTTGGAGCATGGAGACGATTATCTCGGGATTGCAAGATAACCAAACAAAACTTTTAGTGGATTTCTACTTATTTAATTAAATATCATCTCCACCAAACAGGACAAGCTTGCATTTGTTATAGTTTTGGAGAAAAATGTGTTCATTTCATGTATGCGCGAAATGCCTTAAAAATGGCTTTAAAATGGATTTGGAGCATGGAGACGATTATCTCGGGATTGCAAGATAACCAAACAAAACTTTTAGTGGATTTCTACTTATTTAATTAAATATCATCTCCACCAAACAGGACAAGCTTGCATCTGTTATAGTTTTGGAGAAAAATGTGTTCATTTCATTTATGCGCGAAATGCCTTAGAAATGGCTTTAAAATGGATTTGGAGCATGGAGACGATTATCTCGGGATTGCAAGATAACCAAACAAAACTTTTAGTGGATTTCTACTTATTTTATTAAATATCATCTCCACCAAACAGGACAAGCTTGCATCTGTTATAGTTTTGGAGAAAAATGTGTTCATTTCATGTATGCGCGAAATGCCTTAAAAATGGCTTTAAAATAGATTTGGAGCATGGAGACGATTATCTCGGGATTGCAAGATAACCAAACAAAACTTTTAGTGGATTTCTACTTATTTTATTAAATATCATCTCCACCAAACAGGACAAGCTTGCATCTGTTATAGTTTTGGAGAAAAATGTGTTCATTTCATGTATGCGCAAAATGCCTTAAAAATGGCTTTAAAATGGATTTGGAGCATGGAGACGATTATCTCGGGATTGCAAGATAACCAAACAAAACTTTTAGTGGATTTCTACTTATTTTATTAAATATCATCTCCACCAAACAGGACAAGCTTGCATCTGTTATAGTTTTGGAGAAAAATGTGTTCATTTCATGTATGCGCGAAATGCCTTAAAGATGGCTTTAAAATGGATTTGGAGCATGGAGACGATTATCTCGGGATTGCAAGATAACCAAACAAAACTTTTAGTGGATTTCTACTTATTTTATTAAATATCATCTCCACCAAACAGGACAAGCTTGCATCTGTTATAGTTTTGGAGAAAAATGTGTTCATTTCATGTATGCGCGAAATGCCTTAAAAATGGCTTTAAAATGGATATGGAGCATGGAGACGATTATCTCGGGATTGCAAGATAACCAAACAAAACTTTTAGTGGATTTCTACTTATTTTATTAAATATCATCTCCACCAAACAGGACAAGCTTGCATCTGTTATAGTTTTGGAGAAAAATGTGTTCATTTCATGTATGCGCGAAATGCCTTAAAAATGGCTTTAAAATGGATTTGGAGCATGGAGACGATTATCTCGGGATTGCAAGATAACCAAACAAAACTTTTAGTGGATTTCTACTTATTTTATTAAATATCATCTCCACCAAACAGGACAAGCTTGCATCTGTTATAGTTTTGGAGAAAAATGTGTTCATTTCATGTATGCGCGAAATGCCTTAAAAATGGCTTTAAAATGGATTTGGAGCATGGAGACGATTATCTCGGGATTGCAAGATAACCAAACAAAACTTTTAGTGGATTTCTACTTATTTTATTAAATATCATCTCCACCAAACAGGACAAGCTTGCATCTGTTATAGTTTTGGAGAAAAATGTGTTCATTTCATGTATGCGCGAAATGCCTTAAAAATGGCTTTAAAATGGATTTGGAGCATGGAGACGATTATCTCGGGATTGCAAGATAACCAAACAAAACTTTTAGTGGATTTCTACTTATTTAATTAAATATCATCTCCACCAAACAGGACAAGCTTGCATCTGTTATAGTTTTGGAGAAAAATGTGTTCATTTCATGTATGCGCGAAATGCCTTAAAAATGGCTTTAAAATGGATTTGGAGCATGGAGACGATTATCTCGGGATTGCAAGATAACCAAACAAAACTTTTAGTGGATTTCTACTTATTTTATTAAATATCATCTCCACCAAACAGGACAAGCTTGCATCTGTTATAGTTTTGGAGAAAAATGTGTTCATTTCATTTATGCGCGAAATGCCTTAGTAATGGCTTTAAAATGGATTTGGAGCATGGAGACGATTATCTCGGGATTGCAAGATAACCAAACAAAACTTTTAGTGGATTTCTACTTATTTTATTAAATATCATCTCCACCAAACAGGACAAGCTTGCATCTGTTATAGTTTTGGAGAAAAATGTGTTCATTTCATGTATGCGCGAAATGCCTTAAAAATGGCTTTAAAATGGATTTGGAGCATGGAGACGATTATCTCGGGATTGCAAGATAACCAAACAAAACTTTTAGTGGATTTCTACTTATTTAATTAAATATCATCTCCACCAAACAGGACAAGCTTGCATCTGTTATAGTTTTGGAGAAAAATGTGTTCATTTCATTTATGCGCGAAATGCCTTAGAAATGGCTTTAAAAATGGATTTGGAGCATGGAGACGATTATCTCGGGATTGCAAGATAACCAAACAAAACTTTTAGTGGATTTCTACTTATTTTATTAAATATCATCTCCACCAAACAGGACAAGCTTGCATCTGTTATAGTTTTGGAGAAAAATGTGTTCATTTCATGTATGCGCGAAATGCCTTAAAAATGGCTTTAAAATGGATTTGGAGCATGGAGACGATTATCTCGGGATTGCAAGATAACCAAACAAAACTTTTAGTGGATTTCTACTTATTTTATTAAATATCATCTCCACCAAACAGGACAAGCTTGCATCTGTTATAGTTTTGGAGAAAAATGTGTTCATTTCATGTATGCGCGAAATGCCTTAAAAATGGCTTTAAAATGGATTTGGAGCATGGAGACGATTATCTCGGGATTGCAAGATAACCAAACAAAACTTTTAGTGGATTTCTACTTATTTAATTAAATATCATCTCCACCAAACAGGACAAGCTTGCATCTGTTATAGTTTTGGAGAAAAATGTGTTCATTTCATTTATGCGCGAAATGCCTTAAAAATGGCTTTAAAATGGATTTGGAGCATGGAGACGATTATCTCGGGATTGCAAGATAACCAAACAAAACTTTTAGTGGATTTCTACTTATTTTATTAAATATCATCTCCACCAAACAGGACAAGCTTGCATCTGTTATAGTTTTGGAGAAAAATGTGTTCATTTCATTTATGCGCGAAATGCCTTAGAAATGGCTTTAAAATGGATTTGGAGCATGGAGACGATTATCTCGGGATTGCAAGATAACCAAACAAAACTTTTAGTGGATTTCTACTTATTTTATTAAATATCATCTCCACCAAACAGGACAAGCTTGCATCTGTTATAGTTTTGGAGAAAAATGTGTTCATTTCATGTATGCGCGAAATGCCTTAAAAATGGCTTTAAAATGGATTTGGAGCATGGAGACGATTATCTCGGGATTGCAAGATAACCAAACAAAACTTTTAGTGGATTTCTACTTATTTAATTAAATATCATCTCCACCAAACAGGACAAGCTTGCATCTGTTATAGTTTTGGAGAAAAATGTGTTCATTTCATGTATGCGCGAAATGCCTTAAAAATGGCTTTAAAATGGATTTGGAGCATGGAGACGATTATCTCGGGATTGCAAGATAACCAAACAAAACTTTTAGTGGATTTCTACTTATTTAATTAAATATCATCTCCACCAAACAGGACAAGCTTGCATCTGTTATAGTTTTGGAGAAAAATGTGTTCATTTCATTTATGCGCGAAATGCCTTAGAAATGGCTTTAAAATGGATTTGGAGCATGGAGACGATTATCTCGGGATTGCAAGATAACCAAACAAAACTTTTAGTGGATTTCTACTTATTTTATTAAATATCATCTCCACCAAACAGGACAAGCTTGCATCTGTTATAGTTTTGGAGAAAAATGTGTTCATTTCATGTATGCGCGAAATGCCTTAAAAATAGCTTTAAAATGGATTTGGAGCATGGAGACGATTATCTCGGGATTGCAAGATAACCAAACAAAACTTTTAGTGGATTTCTACTTATTTTATTAAATATCATCTCCACCAAACAGGACAAGCTTGCATCTGTTATAGTTTTGGAGAAAAATGTGTTCATTTCATGTATGCGCGAAATGCCTTAAAAATGGCTTTAAAATGGATTTGGAGCATGGAGACGATTATCTCGGGATTGCAAGATAACCAAACAAAACTTTTAGTGGATTTCTACTTATTTTATTAAATATCATCTCCACCAAACAGGACAAGCTTGCATCTGTTATAGTTTTGGAGAAAAATGTGTTCATTTCATGTATGCGCGAAATGCCTTAAAAATGGCTTTAAAATGGATTTGGAGCATGGAGACGATTATCTCGGGATTGCAAGATAACCAAACAAAACTTTTAGTGGATTTCTACTTATTTTTATTAAATATCATCTCCACCAAACAGGACAAGCTTGCATCTGTTATAGTTTTGGAGAAAAATGTGTTCATTTCATGTATGCGCGAAATGCCTTAAAAATGGCTTTAAAATGGATTTGGAGCATGGAGACGATTATCTCGGGATTGCAAGATAACCAAACAAAACTTTTAGTGGATTTCTACTTATTTTTATTAAATATCATCTCCACCAAACAGGACAAGCTTGCATCTGTTATAGTTTTGGAGAAAAATGTGTTCATTTCATGTATGCGCGAAATGCCTTAAAAATGGCTTTAAAATGGATTTGGAGCATGGAGACGATTATCTCGGGATTGCAAGATAACCAAACAAAACTTTTAGTGGATTTCTACTTATTTTATTAAATATCATCTCCACCAAACAGGACAAGCTTGCATCTGTTATAGTTTTGGAGAAAAATGTGTTCATTTCATGTATGCGCGAAATGCCTTAAAAATGGCTTTAAAATGGATTTGGAGCATGGAGACGATTATCTCGGGATTGCAAGATAACCAAACAAAACTTTTAGTGGATTTCTACTTATTTTATTAAATATCATCTCCACCAAACAGGACAAGCTTGCATCTGTTATAGTTTTGGAGAAAAATGTGTTCATTTCATGTATGCGCGAAATGCCTTAAAAATGGCTTTAAAATGGATTTGGAGCATGGAGACGATTATCTCGGGATTGCAAGATAACCAAACAAAACTTTTAGTGGATTTCTACTTATTTTATTAAATATCATCTCCACCAAACAGGACAAGCTTGCATCTGTTATAGTTTTGGAGAAAAATGTGTTCATTTCATGTATGCGCGAAATGCCTTAAAAATGGCTTTAAAATGGATTTGGAGCATGGAGACGATTATCTCGGGATTGCAAGATAACCAAACAAAACTTTTAGTGGATTTCTACTTATTTTATTAAATATCATCTCCACCAAACAGGACAAGCTTGCATCTGTTATAGTTTTGGAGAAAAATGTGTTCATTTCATGTATGCGCGAAATGCCTTAAAAATGGCTTTAAAATGGATTTGGAGCATGGAGACGATTATCTCGGGATTGCAAGATAACCAAACAAAACTTTTAGTGGATTTCTACTTATTTTATTAAATATCATCTCCACCAAACAGGACAAGCTTGCATCTGTTATAGTTTTGGAGAAAAAATGTGTTCATTTCATGTATGCGCGAAATGCCTTAAAAATGGCTTTAAAATGGATTTGGAGCATGGAGACGATTATCTCGGGATTGCAAGATAACCAAACAAAACTTTTAGTGGATTTCTACTTATTTTATTAAATATCATCTCCACCAAACAGGACAAGCTTGCATCTGTTATAGTTTTGGAGAAAAATGTGTTCATTTCATGTATGCGCGAAATGCCTTAAAAATGGCTTTAAAATGGATTTGGAGCATGGAGACGATTATCTCGGGATTGCAAGATAACCAAACAAAACTTTTAGTGGATTTCTACTTATTTTATTAAATATCATCTCCACCAAACAGGACAAGCTTGCATCTGTTATAGTTTTGGAGAAAAATGTGTTCATTTCATGTATGCGCGAAATGCCTTAAAAATGCTTTAAAATGGATTTGGAGCATGGAGACGATTATCTCGGGATTGCAAGATAACCAAACAAAACTTTTAGTGGATTTCTACTTATTTTATTAAATATCATCTCCACCAAACAGGACAAGCTTGCATCTGTTATAGTTTTGGAGAAAAATGTGTTCATTTCATGTATGCGCGAAATGCCTTAAAAATGGCTTTAAAATGGATTTGGAGCATGGAGACGATTATCTCGGATTGCAAGATAACCAAACAAAACTTTTAGTGGATTTCTACTTATTTTATTAAATATCATCTCCACCAAACAGGACAAGCTTGCATCTGTTATAGTTTTGGAGAAAAATGTGTTCATTTCATGTATGCGCGAAATGCCTTAAAAATGGCTTTAAAATGGATTTGGAGCATGGAGACGATTATCTCGGGATTGCAAGATAACCAAACAAAACTTTTAGTGGATTTCTACTTATTTTATTAAATATCATCTCCACCAAACAGGACAAGCTTGCATCTGTTATAGTTTTGGAGAAAAATGTGTTCATTTCATGTATGCGCGAAATGCCTTAAAAATGGCTTTAAAATGGATTTGGAGCATGGAGACGATTATCTCGGGATTGCAAGATAACCAAACAAAACTTTTAGTGGATTTCTACTTATTTTATTAAATATCATCTCCACCAAACAGGACAAGCTTGCATCTGTTATAGTTTTGGAGAAAAATGTGTTCATTTCATGTATGCGCGAAATGCCTTAAAAAATGGCTTTAAAATAGATTTGGAGCATGGAGACGATTATCTCGGGATTGCAAGATAACCAAACAAAACTTTTAGTGGATTTCTACTTATTTTATTAATATCATCTCCACCAAACAGGACAAGCTTGCATCTGTTATAGTTTTGGAGAAAAATGTGTTCATTTCATGTATGCGCAAAATGCCTTAAAAATGGCTTTAAAATGGATTTGGAGCATGGAGACGATTATCTCGGGATTGCAAGATAACCAAACAAAACTTTTAGTGGATTTCTACTTATTTTATTAAATATCATCTCCACCAAACAGGACAAGCTTGCATCTGTTATAGTTTTGGCGAAAAATGTGTTCATTTCATGTATGCGTGAAATGCCTTAAAAATGGCTTTAAAATGGATTTGGAGCATGGAGACGATTATCTCGGGATTGCAAGATAACCAAACAAAACTTTTAGTGGATTTCTACTTATTTTATTAAATATCATCTCCACCAAACAGGACAAGCTTGCATCTGTTATAGTTTTGGAGAAAAATGTGTTCATTTCATGTATGCGCGAAATGCCTTAAAAATGGCTTTAAAATGGATATGGAGCATGGAGACGATTATCTCGGGATTGCAAGATAACCAAACAAAACTTTTAGTGGATTTCTACTTATTTTATTAAATATCATCTCCACCAAACAGGACAAGCTTGCATCTGTTATAGTTTTGGAGAAAAATGTGTTCATTTCATGTATGCGCGAAATGCCTTAAAAATGGCTTTAAAATGGATTTGGAGCATGGAGACGATTATCTCGGGATTGCAAGATAACCAAACAAAACTTTTAGTGGATTTCTACTTATTTTATTAAATATCATCTCCACCAAACAGGACAAGCTTGCATCTGTTATAGTTTTGGAGAAAAATGTGTTCATTTCATGTATGCGCGAAATGCCTTAAAAATGGCTTTAAAATGGATTTGGAGCATGGAGACGATTATCTCGGGATTGCAAGATAACCAAACAAAACTTTTAGTGGATTTCTACTTATTTTATTAAATATCATCTCCACCAAACAGGACAAGCTTGCATCTGTTATAGTTTTGGAGAAAAATGTGTTCATTTCATGTATGCGCGAAATGCCTTAAAAATGGCTTTAAAATGGATTTGGAGCATGGAGACGATTATCTCGGGATTGCAAGATAACCAAACAAAACTTTTAGTGGATTTCTACTTATTTTATTAAATATCATCTCCACCAAACAGGACAAGCTTGCATCTGTTATAGTTTTGGAGAAAAATGTGTTCATTTCATGTATGCGCGAAATGCCTTAAAAATGGCTTTAAAATGGATTTGGAGCATGGAGACGATTATCTCGGGATTGCAAGATAACCAAACAAAACTTTTAGTGGATTTCTACTTATTTTATTAAATATCATCTCCACCAAACAGGACAAGCTTGCATCTGTTATAGTTTTGGAGAAAAATGTGTTCATTTCATGTATGCGCGAAATGCCTTAAAAATGGCTTTAAAATAGATTTGGAGCATGGAGACGATTATCTCGGGATTGCAAGATAACCAAACAAAACTTTTAGTGGATTTCTACTTATTTTATTAAATATCATCTCCACCAAACAGGACAAGCTTGCATCTGTTATAGTTTTGGAGAAAAATGTGTTCATTTCATGTATGCGCAAAATGCCTTAAAAATGGCTTTAAAATGGATTTGGAGCATGGAGACGATTATCTCGGGATTGCAAGATAACCAAACAAAACTTTTAGTGGATTTCTACTTATTTTATTAAATATCATCTCCACCAAACAGGACAAGCTTGCATCTGTTATAGTTTTGGCGAAAAATGTGTTCATTTCATGTATGCGTGAAATGCCTTAAAAATGGCTTTAAAATGGATTTGGAGCATGGAGACGATTATCTCGGGATTGCAAGATAACCAAACAAAACTTTTAGTGGATTTCTACTTATTTTATTAAATATCATCTCCACCAAACAGGACAAGCTTGCATCTGTTATAGTTTTGGAGAAAAATGTGTTCATTTCATGTATGCGCGAAATGCCTTAAAAATGGCTTTAAAATGGATATGGAGCATGGAGACGATTATCTCGGGATTGCAAGATAACCAAACAAAACTTTTAGTGGATTTCTACTTATTTTATTAAATATCATCTCCACCAAACAGGACAAGCTTGCATCTGTTATAGTTTTGGAGAAAAATGTGTTCATTTCATGTATGCGCGAAATGCCTTAAAAATGGCTTTAAAATGGATTTGGAGCATGGAGACGATTATCTCGGGATTGCAAGATAACCAAACAAAACTTTTAGTGGATTTCTACTTATTTTATTAAATATCATCTCCACCAAACAGGACAAGCTTGCATCTGTTATAGTTTTGGAGAAAAATGTGTTCATTTCATGTATGCGCGAAATGCCTTAAAAATGGCTTTAAAATGGATTTGGAGCATGGAGACGATTATCTCGGGATTGCAAGATAACCAAACAAAACTTTTAGTGGATTTCTACTTATTTTATTAAATATCATCTCCACCAAACAGGACAAGCTTGCATCTGTTATAGTTTTGGAGAAAAATGTGTTCATTTCATGTATGCGCGAAATGCCTTAAAAATGGCTTTAAAATGGATTTGGAGCATGGAGACGATTATCTCGGGATTGCAAGATAACCAAACAAAACTTTTAGTGGATTTCTACTTATTTTATTAAATATCATCTCCACCAAACAGGACAAGCTTGCATCTGTTATAGTTTTGGAGAAAAATGTGTTCATTTCATGTATGCGCGAAATGCCTTAAAAATGGCTTTAAAATGGATTTGGAGCATGGAGACGATTATCTCGGGATTGCAAGATAACCAAACAAAACTTTTAGTGGATTTCTACTTATTTTATTAAATATCATCTCCACCAAACAGGACAAGCTTGCATCTGTTATAGTTTTGGAGAAAAATGTGTTCATTTCATGTATGCGCGAAATGCCTTAGAAATGGCTTTAAAATGGATTTGGAGCATGGAGACGATTATCTCGGGATTGCAAGATAACCAAACAAAACTTTTAGTGGATTTCTACTTATTTTATTAAATATCATCTCCACCAAACAGGACAAGCTTGCATCTGTTATAGTTTTGGAGAAAAATGTGTTCATTTCATGTATGCGCGAAATGCCTTAAAAATGGCTTTAAAATGGATTTGGAGCATGGAGACGATTATCTCGGGATTGCAAGATAACCAAACAAAACTTTTAGTGGATTTCTACTTATTTAATTAAATATCATCTCCACCAAACAGGACAAGCTTGCATCTGTTATAGTTTTGGAGAAAAATGTGTTCATTTCATTTATGCGCGAAATGCCTTAGAAATGGCTTTAAAATGGATTTGGAGCATGGAGACGATTATCTCGGGATTGCAAGATAACCAAACAAAACTTTTAGTGGATTTCTACTTATTTTATTAAATATCATCTCCACCAAACAGGACAAGCTTGCATCTGTTATAGTTTTGGAGAAAAATGTGTTCATTTCATGTATGCGCGAAATGCCTTAAAAATGGCTTTAAAATGGATTTGGAGCATGGAGACGATTATCTCGGGATTGCAAGATAACGAAACAAAACTTTTAGTGGATTTCTACTTATTTAATTAAATATCATCTCCACCAAACAGGACAAGCTTGCATCTGTTATAGTTTTGGAGAAAAATGTGTTCATTTCATTTATGCGCAAAATGCCTTAGAAATGGCTTTAAAATGGATTTGGAGCATGGAGACGATTATCTCGGGATTGCAAGATAACCAAACAAAACTTTTAGTGGATTTCTACTTATTTTATTAAATATCATCTCCACCAAACAGGACAAGCTTGCATCTGTTATAGTTTTGGAGAAAAATGTGTTCATTTCATGTATGCGCGAAATGCCTTAAAAATGGCTTTAAAATGGATTTGGAGCATGGAGACGATTATCTCGGGATTGCAAGATAACCAAACAAAACTTTTAGTGGATTTCTACTTATTTTATTAAATATCATCTCCACCAAACAGGACAAGCTTGCATCTGTTATAGTTTTGGAGAAAAATGTGTTCATTTCATTTATGCGCGAAATGCCTTAGAAATGGCTTTAAAATGGATTTGGAGCATGGAGACGATTATCTCGGGATTGCAAGATAACCAAACAAAACTTTTAGTGGATTTCTACTTATTTTATTAAATATCATCTCCACCAAACAGGACAAGCTTGCATCTGTTATAGTTTTGGAGAAAAATGTGTTCATTTCATGTATGCGCGAAATGCCTTAAAAATGGCTTTAAAATGGATTTGGAGCATGGAGACGATTATCTCGGGATTGCAAGATAACCAAACAAAACTTTTAGTGGATTTCTACTTATTTAATTAAATATCATCTCCACCAAACAGGACAAGCTTGCATCTGTTATAGTTTTGGAGAAAAATGTGTTCATTTCATTTATGCGCGAAATGCCTTAAAAAAATTGTTTAAAAGAACAGAGAGTCCTCAGTGGTTGATACCTTTTAATGGCTAACTGAAAAGATGGTAATAATTGCAAGCTTTCGAGACTACTCAGGTCTCTTCATCAGGCATGGTATAACACAAAATCTGAAGAGTCACGTATTTATACACAACAGGACTTAGAATAGTGCAGTAAAAAAAAAAAAAAAAAAAAAAAAAAAAAAAAAAAAGAACAAGTTATATGAAACAGAACTATCTCTATGGCAGGGGGACAAGCTGTTCTAGCCATAAATACTGCTGCAGTTCAGTGTGAAAGTTTTATTGTCCTTTGATAAGGGTCTGGTCCAGGGCTGTGACACGCTCGGATGGTCAGAGGAGCACATCTTTTAACTGATGTAAAAAGACATGAATCCATGAGACACATTCATTCCTTCTCTGAATGTGTCAAAGGTCATCATAAGTTTGTACTCCCATAGTCTCCTGTCTCTCTGGGACTTGAAGTTTCCTTTCAATACCAGCAATTTCATGTCCATGATGCTGTGGTCTGGGTTACAAAAATGTTTGGCCACAGGTAGATCCATCCTTTTTTCTCTAATTGTGTGGCGGTGAGAATTCATCCTTGTCCTGAGCTGTTGTCCTGTCTCCCCTACATACAGACCCCCAGTTGGACATTTGGTACATATAATTAAGTACACCACATTGGTTGTGGTGCAGCTGAACGTACCTGGGATCTTGTAGTCCTGATGTGATCTGGGAATCTTTATCTTGTCCGTTGTCAATATTAATGGACAGGTCTTGCATTTTTTCTGGTTGCAGGGAAATGTTCCTGTTGGTGTTGGAGAGGACAGGGAGCTTCTGACAATGATGCTTCTTAGATTTGGGGGCTGTCTAAAACACAGAAGTGGGGGGTCTGGAAAAATAGATTTTAACCGGGCATCTTTTTGCAGTAATGGTTGTAGTTTCCGTGCAGCTCCTCTAAACACCTCCAGATGTGGATTGTAGGTGACTACAAGAGGGACCCGGTTGTTCTCTTCTTTGGTTTTATAATGTAGAAGATGGTTTCTTGATATTCTGGTGGCTCTTATAATCTGGTTTTCAATTGTTCTTGGGTGGTAGCCTTGATTCAAAAAGGTTTTTCTGAGGCCCTCAAGGTGATTGTCTCTATCTGTACTGTTGGAACATATCCGATTGTACCTGATAGCCTGGCTGTATACAATAGAGTTTTTTATGTGTTTTGGATGAAAACTGTCCCATTTCAGGTATGTTGGACGGTCAATTGGCTTCTTGTACAGGGATGTCTGTATTTCATTGTTCCGTAGTTTAATGATGGTGTCCAAGAAGTTGATTTCCGTGCAGGAGTAGTTGAGTGTTAGGTTGATCACCATCAACCTAACACTCAACTACTCCTGCACGGAAATCAACTTCTTGGACACCATCATTAAACTACGGAACAATGAAATACAGACATCCCTGTACAAGAAGCCAATTGACCGTCCAACATACCTGAAATGGGACAGTTTTCATCCAAAACACATAAAAAACTCTATTGTATACAGCCAGGCTATCAGGTACAATCGGATATGTTCCAACAGTACAGATAGAGACAATCACCTTGAGGGCCTCAGAAAAACCTTTTTGAATCAAGGCTACCACCCAAGAACAATTGAAAACCAGATTATAAGAGCCACCAGAATATCAAGAAACCATCTTCTACATTATAAAACCAAAGAAGAGAACAACCGGGTCCCTCTTGTAGTCACCTACAATCCACATCTGGAGGTGTTTAGAGGAGCTGCACGGAAACTACAACCATTACTGCAAAAAGATGCCCGGTTAAAATCTATTTTTCCAGACCCCCCACTTCTGTGTTTTAGACAGCCCCCAAATCTAAGAAGCATCATTGTCAGAAGCTCCCTGTCCTCTCCAACACCAACAGGAACATTTCCCTGCAACCAGAAAAAATGCAAGACCTGTCCATTAATATTGACAACGGACAAGATAAAGATTCCCAGATCACATCAGGACTACAAGATCCCAGGTACGTTCAGCTGCACCACAACCAATGTGGTGTACTTAATTATATGTACCAAATGTCCAACTGGGGGTCTGTATGTAGGGGAGACAGGACAACAGCTCAGGACAAGGATGAATTCTCACCGCCACACAATTAGAGAAAAAAGGATGGATCTACCTGTGGCCAAACATTTTTGTAACCCAGACCACAGCATCATGGACATGAAATTGCTGGTATTGAAAGGAAACTTCAAGTCCCAGAGAGACAGGAGACTATGGGAGTACAAACTTATGATGACCTTTGACACATTCAGAGAAGGAATGAATGTGTCTCATGGATTCATGTCTTTTTACATCAGTTAAAAGATGTGCTCCTCTGACCATCCGAGCGTGTCACAGCCCTGGACCAGACCCTTATCAAAGGACAATAAAACTTTCACACTGAACTGCAGCAGTATTTATGGCTAGAACAGCTTGTCCCCCTGCCATAGAGATAGTTCTGTTTCATATAACTTGTTCTTTTTTTTTTTTTTTTTTTTTTTTTTTTTTTTTTTTTACTGCACTATTCTAAGTCCTGTTGTGTATAAATACGTGACTCTTCAGATTTTGTGTTATACCATGCCTGATGAAGAGACCTGAGTAGTCTCGAAAGCTTGCAATTATTACCATCTTTTCAGTTAGCCATTAAAAGGTATCAACCACTGAGGACTCTCTGTTCTTTTAAACAATTTTTTTATCTCTACTGGCTAACACGGTACAAAGATATATTTTACTTGTATCGAAATGCCTTAGAAATGGCTTTAAAATGGATTTGGAGCATGGAGACGATTATCTCGGGATTGCAAGATAACCAAACAAAACTTTTAGTGGATTTCTACTTATTTTATTAAATATCATCTCCACCAAACAGGACAAGCTTGCATCTGTTATAGTTTTGGAGAAAAATGTGTTCATTTCATGTATGCGCGAAATGCCTTAAAAATGGCTTTAAAATGGATTTGGAGCATGGAGACGATTATCTCGGGATTGCAAGATAACCAAACAAAACTTTTAGTGGATTTCTACTTATTTTATTAAATATCATCTCCACCAAACAGGACAAGCTTGCATCTGTTATAGTTTTGGAGAAAAATGTGTTCATTTCATGTATGCGCGAAATGCCTTAAAAATGGCTTTAAAATGGATTTGGAGCATGGAGACGATTATCTCGGGATTGCAAGATAACCAAACAAAACTTTTAGTGGATTTCTACTTATTTTATTAAATATCATCTCCACCAAACAGGACAAGCTTGCATCTGTTATAGTTTTGGAGAAAAATGTGTTCATTTCATGTATGCGCGAAATGCCTTAAAAATGGCTTTAAAATGGATTTGGAGCATGGAGACGATTATCTCGGGATTGCAAGATAACCAAACAAAACTTTTAGTGGATTTCTACTTATTTTATTAAATATCATCTCTACCAAACAGGACAAGCTTGCATCTGTTATAGTTTTGGAGAAAAATGTGTTCATTTCATGTATGCGCGAAATGCCTTAAAAATGGCTTTAAAATGGATTTGGAGCATGGAGACGATTATCTCGGGATTGCAAGATAACCAAACAAAACTTTTAGTGGATTTCTACTTATTTTTATTAAATATCATCTCCACCAAACAGGACAAGCTTGCATCTGTTATAGTTTTGGAGAAAAATGTGTTCATTTCATGTATGCGCGAAATGCCTTAAAAATGGCTTTAAAATGGATTTGGAGCATGGAGACGATTATCTCGGGATTGCAAGATAACCAAACAAAACTTTTAGTGGATTTCTACTTATTTTATTAAATATCATCTCCACCAAACAGGACAAGCTTGCATCTGTTATAGTTTTGGAGAAAAATGTGTTCATTTCATGTATGCGCGAAATGCCTTAAAAATGGCTTTAAAATGGATTTGGAGCATGGAGACGATTATCTCGGGATTGCAAGATAACCAAACAAAACTTTTAGTGGATTTCTACTTATTTTATTAAATATCATCTCCACCAAACAGGACAAGCTTGCATCTGTTATAGTTTTGGAGAAAAATGTGTTCATTTCATGTATGCGCGAAATGCCTTAAAAATGGCTTTAAAATGGATTTGGAGCATGGAGACGATTATCTCGGGATTGCAAGATAACCAAACAAAACTTTTAGTGGATTTCTACTTATTTTATTAAATATCATCTCCACCAAACAGGACAAGCTTGCATCTGTTATAGTTTTGGAGAAAAATGTGTTCATTTCATGTATGCGCGAAATGCCTTAAAAATGGCTTTAAAATGGATTTGGAGCATGGAGACGATTATCTCGGGATTGCAAGATAACCAAACAAAACTTTTAGTGGATTTCTACTTATTTTATTAAATATCATCTCCACCAAACAGGACAAGCTTGCATCTGTTATAGTTTTGGAGAAAAATGTGTTCATTTCATGTATGCGCGAAATGCCTTAAAAATGGCTTTAAAATGGATTTGGAGCATGGAGACGATTATCTCGGGATTGCAAGATAACCAAACAAAACTTTTAGTGGATTTCTACTTATTTTATTAAATATCATCTCCACCAAACAGGACAAGCTTGCATCTGTTATAGTTTTGGAGAAAAATGTGTTCATTTCATGTATGCGCGAAATGCCTTAAAAATGGCTTTAAAATGGATTTGGAGCATGGAGACGATTATCTCGGGATTGCAAGATAACCAAACAAAACTTTTAGCGGATTTCTACTTATTTTATTAAATATCATCTCCACCAAACAGGACAAGCTTGCATCTGTTATAGTTTTGGAGAAAAATGTGTTCATTTCATGTATGCGCGAAATGCCTTAAAAATGGCTTTAAAATGGATTTGGAGCATGGAGACGATTATCTCGGGATTGCAAGATAACCAAACAAAACTTTTAGTGGATTTCTACTTATTTTATTAAATATCATCTCCACCAAACAGGACAAGCTTGCATCTGTTATAGTTTTGGAGAAAAATGTGTTCATTTCATGTATGCGCGAAATGCCTTAAAAATGGCTTTAAAATGGATTTGGAGCATGGAGACGATTATCTCGGGATTGCAAGATAACCAAACAAAACTTTTAGTGGATTTCTACTTATTTTATTAAATATCATCTCCACCAAACAGGACAAGCTTGCATCTGTTATAGTTTTGGAGAAAAATGTGTTCATTTCATGTATGCGCGAAATGCCTTAAAAATGGCTTTAAAATGGATTTGGAGCATGGAGACGATTATCTCGGGATTGCAAGATAACCAAACAAAACTTTTAGCGGATTTCTACTTATTTTATTAAATATCATCTCCACCAAACAGGACAAGCTTGCATCTGTTATAGTTTTGGAGAAAAATGTGTTCATTTCATGTATGCGCGAAATGCCTTAAAAATGGCTTTAAAATGGATTTGGAGCATGGAGACGATTATCTCGGGATTGCAAGATAACCAAACAAAACTTTTAGTGGATTTCTACTTATTTTATTAAATATCATCTCCACCAAACAGGACAAGCTTGCATCTGTTATAGTTTTGGAGAAAAATGTGTTCATTTCATGTATGCGCGAAATGCCTTAAAAATGGCTTTAAAATGGATTTGGAGCATGGAGACGATTATCTCGGGATTGCAAGATAACCAAACAAAACTTTTAGTGGATTTCTACTTATTTTATTAAATATCATCTCCACCAAACAGGACAAGCTTGCATCTGTTATAGTTTTGGAGAAAAATGTGTTCATTTCATGTATGCGCGAAATGCCTTAAAAATGGCTTTAAAATAGATTTGGAGCATGGAGACGATTATCTCTGGATTGCAAGATAACCAAACAAAACTTTTAGTGGATTTCTACTTATTTTATTAAATATCATCTCCACCAAACAGGACAAGCTTGCATCTGTTATAGTTTTGGAGAAAAATGTGTTCATTTCATGTATGCGCAAAATGCCTTAAAAATGGCTTTAAAATGGATTTGGAGCATGGAGACGATTATCTCGGGATTGCAAGATAACCAAACAAAACTTTTAGTGGATTTCTACTTATTTTATTAAATATCATCTCCACCAAACAGGACAAGCTTGCATCTGTTATAGTTTTGGAGAAAAATGTGTTCATTTCATGTATGCGCGAAATGCCTTAAAAATGGCTTTAAAATGGATTTGGAGCATGGAGACGATTATCTCGGGATTGCAAGATAACCAAACAAAACTTTTAGTGGATTTCTACTTATTTTATTAAATATCATCTCCACCAAACAGGACAAGCTTGCATCTGTTATAGTTTTGGAGAAAAATGTGTTCATTTCATGTATGCGCGAAATGCCTTAAAAATGGCTTTAAAATGGATTTGGAGCATGGAGACGATTATCTCGGGATTGCAAGATAACCAAACAAAACTTTTAGTGGATTTCTACTTATTTTATTAAATATCATCTCCACCAAACAGGACACGCTTGCATCTGTTATAGTTTTGGAGAAAAATGTGTTCATTTCATGTATGCGCGAAATGCCTTAAAAATGGCTTTAAAATGGATATGGAGCATGGAGACGATTATCTCGGGATTGCAAGATAACCAAACAAAACTTTTAGTGGATTTCTACTTATTTTATTAAATATCATCTCCACCAAACAGGACAAGCTTGCATCTGTTATAGTTTTGGAGAAAAATGTGTTCATTTCATGTATGCGCGAAATGCCTTAAAAATGGCTTTAAAATGGATTTGGAGCATGGAGACGATTATCTCGGGATTGCAAGATAACCAAACAAAACTTTTAGTGGATTTCTACTTTTTTTATTAAATATCATCTCCACCAAACAGGACAAGCTTGCATCTGTTATAGTTTTGGAGAAAAATGTGTTCATTTCATGTATGCGCGAAATGCCTTAAAAATGGCTTTAAAATGGATTTGGAGCATGGAGACGATTATCTCGGGATTGCAAGATAACCAAACAAAACTTTTAGTGGATTTCTACTTATTTTATTAAATATCATCTCCACCAAACAGGACAAGCTTGCATCTGTTATAGTTTTGGAGAAAAATGTGTTCATTTCATGTATGCGCGAAATGCCTTAAAAATGGCTTTAAAATGGATTTGGAGCATGGAGACGATTATCTCGGGATTGCAAGATAACCAAACAAAACTTTTAGTGGATTTCTACTTATTTAATTAAATATCATCTCCACCAAACAGGACAAGCTTGCATCTGTTATAGTTTTGGAGAAAAATGTGTTCATTTCATGTATGCGCGAAATGCCTTAAAAATGGCTTTAAAATAGATTTGGAGCATGGAGACGATTATCTCGGGATTGCAAGATAACCAAACAAAACTTTTAGTGGATTTCTACTTATTTTATTAAATATCATCTCCACCAAACAGGACAAGCTTGCATCTGTTATAGTTTTGGAGAAAATGTGTTCATTTCATTTATGCGCGAAATGCCTTAGAAATGGCTTTAAAATGGATTTGGAGCATGGAGACGATTATCTCGGGATTGCAAGATAACCAAACAAAACTTTTAGTGGATTTCTACTTATTTTATTAAATATCATCTCCACCAAACAGGACAAGCTTGCATCTGTTATAGTTTTGGAGAAAAATGTGTTCATTTCATGTATGCGCGAAATGCCTTAAAAATGGCTTTAAAATGGATTTGGAGCATGGAGACGATTATCTCGGGATTGCAAGATAACCAAACAAAACTTTTAGTGGATTTCTACTTATTTAATTAAATATCATCTCCACCAAACAGGACAAGCTTGCATCTGTTATAGTTTTGGAGAAAAATGTGTTCATTTCATTTATGCGCGAAATGCCTTAGAAATGGCTTTAAAATGGATTTGGAGCATGGAGACGATTATCTCGGGATTGCAAGATAACCAAACAAAACTTTTAGTGGATTTCTACTTATTTTATTAAATATCATCTCCACCAAACAGGACACGCTTGCATCTGTTATAGTTTTGGAGAAAAATGTGTTCATTTCATGTATGCGCGAAATGCCTTAAAAATGGCTTTAAAATGGATATGGAGCATGGAGACGATTATCTCGGGATTGCAAGATAACCAAACAAAACTTTTAGTGGATTTCTACTTATTTTATTAAATATCATCTCCACCAAACAGGACAAGCTTGCATCTGTTATAGTTTTGGAGAAAAATGTGTTCATTTCATGTATGCGCGAAATGCCTTAAAAATGGCTTTAAAATGGATTTGGAGCATGGAGACGATTATCTCGGGATTGCAAGATAACCAAACAAAACTTTTAGTGGATTTCTACTTTTTTTATTAAATATCATCTCCACCAAACAGGACAAGCTTGCATCTGTTATAGTTTTGGAGAAAAATGTGTTCATTTCATGTATGCGCGAAATGCCTTAAAAATGGCTTTAAAATGGATTTGGAGCATGGAGACGATTATCTCGGGATTGCAAGATAACCAAACAAAACTTTTAGTGGATTTCTACTTATTTTATTAAATATCATCTCCACCAAACAGGACAAGCTTGCATCTGTTATAGTTTTGGAGAAAAATGTGTTCATTTCATGTATGCGCGAAATGCCTTAAAAATGGCTTTAAAATGGATTTGGAGCATGGAGACGATTATCTCGGGATTGCAAGATAACCAAACAAAACTTTTAGTGGATTTCTACTTATTTAATTAAATATCATCTCCACCAAACAGGACAAGCTTGCATCTGTTATAGTTTTGGAGAAAAATGTGTTCATTTCATGTATGCGCGAAATGCCTTAAAAATGGCTTTAAAATAGATTTGGAGCATGGAGACGATTATCTCGGGATTGCAAGATAACCAAACAAAACTTTTAGTGGATTTCTACTTATTTTATTAAATATCATCTCCACCAAACAGGACAAGCTTGCATCTGTTATAGTTTTGGAGAAAATGTGTTCATTTCATTTATGCGCGAAATGCCTTAGAAATGGCTTTAAAATGGATTTGGAGCATGGAGACGATTATCTCGGGATTGCAAGATAACCAAACAAAACTTTTAGTGGATTTCTACTTATTTTATTAAATATCATCTCCACCAAACAGGACAAGCTTGCATCTGTTATAGTTTTGGAGAAAAATGTGTTCATTTCATGTATGCGCGAAATGCCTTAAAAATGGCTTTAAAATGGATTTGGAGCATGGAGACGATTATCTCGGGATTGCAAGATAACCAAACAAAACTTTTAGTGGATTTCTACTTATTTAATTAAATATCATCTCCACCAAACAGGACAAGCTTGCATCTGTTATAGTTTTGGAGAAAAATGTGTTCATTTCATTTATGCGCGAAATGCCTTAGAAATGGCTTTAAAATGGATTTGGAGCATGGAGACGATTATCTCGGGATTGCAAGATAACCAAACAAAACTTTTAGTGGATTTCTACTTATTTTATTAAATATCATCTCCACCAAACAGGACAAGCTTGCATCTGTTATAGTTTTGGAGAAAAATGTGTTCATTTCATGTATGCGCGAAATGCCTTAAAAAAGGCTTTAAAATGGATTTGGAGCATGGAGACGATTATCTCGGGATTGCAAGATAACCAAACAAAACTTTTAGTGGATTTCTACTTATTTAATTAAATATCATCTCCACCAAACAGGACAAGCTTGCATCTGTTATAGTTTTGGAGAAAAATGTGTTCATTTCATTTATGCGCGAAATGCCTTAGAAATGGCTTTAAAATGGATTTGGAGCATGGAGACGATTATCTCGGGATTGCAAGATAACCAAACAAAACTTTTAGTGGATTTCTACTTATTTTATTAAATATCATCTCCACCAAACAGGACAAGCTTGCATCTGTTATAGTTTTGGAGAAAAATGTGTTAATTTCATGTATGCGCGAAATGCCTTAAAAATGGCTTTAAAATGGATTTGGAGCATGGAGACGATTATCTCGGGATTGCAAGATAACCAAACAAAACTTTTAGTGGATTTCTACTTATTTTATTAAATATCATCTCCACCAAACAGGACAAGCTTGCATCTGTTATAGTTTTGGAGAAAAATGTGTTCATTTCATGTATGCGCGAAATGCCTTAAAAATGGCTTTAAAATGGATTTGGAGCATGGAGACGATTATCTCGGGATTGCAAGATAACCAAACAAAACTTTTAGTGGATTTCTACTTATTTTATTAAATATCATCTCCACCAAACAGGACAAGCTTGCATCTGTTATAGTTTTGGAGAAAAATGTGTTCATTTCATGTATGCGCGAAATGCCTTAAAAATGGCTTTAAAATGGATTTGGAGCATGGAGACGATTATCTCGGGATTGAAAGATAACCAAACAAAACTTTTAGTGGATTTCTACTTATTTTATTAAATATCATCTCCACCAAACAGGACAAGCTTGCATCTGTTATAGTTTTGGAGAAAAATGTGTTCATTTCATGTATGCGCGAAATGCCTTAAAAATGGCTTTAAAATAGATTTGGAGCATGGAGACGATTATCTCGGGATTGCAAGATAACCAAACAAAACTTTTAGTGGATTTCTACTTATTTTATTAAATATCATCTCCACCAAACAGGACAAGCTTGCATCTGTTATAGTTTTGGAGAAAAATGTGTTCATTTCATGTATGCGCGAAATGCCTTAAAAATGGCTTTAAAATAGATTTGGAGCATGGAGACGATTATCTCGGGATTGCAAGATAACCAAACAAAACTTTTAGTGGATTTCTACTTATTTTATTAAATATCATCTCCACCAAACAGGACAAGCTTGCATCTGTTATAGTTTTGGAGAAAAATGTGTTCATTTCATGTATGCGCGAAATGCCTTAAAAATGGCTTTAAAATGGATTTGGAGCATGGAGACGATTATCTCGGGATTGCAAGATAACCAAACCAAACTTTTAGTGGATTTCTACTTATTTTATTAAATATCATCTCCACCAAACAGGACAAGCTTGCATCTGTTATAGTTTTGGAGAAAAATGTGTTCATTTCATGTATGCGCGAAATGCCTTAAAAATGGCTTTAAAATGGATTTGGAGCATGGAGACGATTATCTCGGGATTGCAAGATAACCAAACAAAACTTTTAGTGGATTTCTACTTATTTTATTAAATATCATCTCCACCAAACAGGACAAGCTTGCATCTGTTATAGTTTTGGAGAAAAATGTGTTCATTTCATGTATGCGCGAAATGCCTTAAAAATGGCTTTAAAATGGATTTGGAGCATGGAGACGATTATCTCGGGATTGCAAGATAACCAAACAAAACTTTTAGTGGATTTCTACTTATTTTATTAAATATCATCTCCACCAAACAGGACAAGCTTGCATCTGTTATAGTTTTGGAGAAAAATGTGTTCATTTCATGTATGCGCGAAATGCCTTAAAAATGGCTTTAAAATGGATTTGGAGCATGGAGACGATTATCTCGGGATTGCAAGATAACCAAACAAAACTTTTAGTGGATTTCTACTTATTTTATTAAATATCATCTCCACCAAACAGGACAAGCTTGCATCTGTTATAGTTTTGGAGAAAAATGTGTTCATTTCATGTATCCGCGAAATGCCTTAAAAATGGCTTTAAAATGGATTTGGAGCATGGAGACGATTATCTCGGGATTGCAAGATAACCAAACAAAACTTTTAGTGGATTTCTACTTATTTTATTAAATATCATCTCCACCAAACAGGACAAGCTTGCATCTGTTATAGTTTTGGAGAAAAATGTGTTCATTTCATGTATGCGCGAAATGCCTTAAAAATGGCTTTAAAATGGATTTGGAGCATGGAGACGATTATCTCGGGATTGCAAGATAACCAAACAAAACTTTTAGTGGATTTCTACTTATTTTATTAAATATCATCTCCACCAAACAGGACAAGCTTGCATCTGTTATAGTTTTGGAGAAAAATGTGTTCATTTCATGTATGCGCGAAATGCCTTAAAAATGGCTTTAAAATGGATTTGGAGCATGGAGACGATTATCTCGGGATTGCAAGATAACCAAACAAAACTTTTAGTGGATTTCTACTTATTTTATTAAATATCATCTCCACCAAACAGGACAAGCTTGCATCTGTTATAGTTTTGGAGAAAAATGTGTTCATTTCATGTATGCGCGAAATGCCTTAAAAATGGCTTTAAAATAGATTTGGAGCATGGAGACGATTATCTCGGGATTGCAAGATAACCAAACAAAACTTTTAGTGGATTTCTACTTATTTTATTAAATATCATCTCCACCAAACAGGACAAGCTTGCATCTGTTATAGTTTTGGAGAAAAATGTGTTCATTTCATGTATGCGCAAAATGCCTTAAAAATGGCTTTAAAATGGATTTGGAGCATGGAGACGATTATCTCGGGATTGCAAGATAACCAAACAAAACTTTTAGTGGATTTCTACTTATTTTATTAAATATCATCTCCACCAAACAGGACAAGCTTGCATCTGTTATAGTTTTGGAGAAAAATGTGTTCATTTCATGTATGCGCGAAATGCCTTAAAAATGGCTTTAAAATGGATTTGGAGCATGGAGACGATTATCTCGGGATTGCAAGATAACCAAACAAAACTTTTAGTGGATTTCTACTTATTTTATTAAATATCATCTCCACCAAACAGGACAAGCTTGCATCTGTTATAGTTTTGGAGAAAAATGTGTTCATTTCATGTATGCGCGAAATGCCTTAAAAATGGCTTTAAAATGGATTTGGAGCATGGAGACGATTATCTCGGGATTGCAAGATAACCAAACAAAACTTTTAGTGGATTTCTACTTATTTTATTAAATATCATCTCCACCAAACAGGACACGCTTGCATCTGTTATAGTTTTGGAGAAAAATGTGTTCATTTCATGTATGCGCGAAATGCCTTAAAAATGGCTTTAAAATGGATATGGAGCATGGAGACGATTATCTCGGGATTGCAAGATAACCAAACAAAACTTTTAGTGGATTTCTACTTATTTTATTAAATATCATCTCCACCAAACAGGACAAGCTTGCATCTGTTATAGTTTTGGAGAAAAATGTGTTCATTTCATGTATGCGCGAAATGCCTTAAAAATGGCTTTAAAATGGATTTGGAGCATGGAGACGATTATCTCGGGATTGCAAGATAACCAAACAAAACTTTTAGTGGATTTCTACTTATTTTATTAAATATCATCTCCACCAAACAGGACAAGCTTGCATCTGTTATAGTTTTGGAGAAAAATGTGTTCATTTCATTTATGCGCGAAATGCCTTAGAAATGGCTTTAAAATGGATTTGGAGCATGGAGACGATTATCTCGGGATTGCAAGATAACCAAACAAAACTTTTAGTGGATTTCTACTTATTTTATTAAATATCATCTCCACCAAACAGGACAAGCTTGCATCTGTTATAGTTTTGGAGAAAAATGTGTTCATTTCATGTATGCGCGAAATGCCTTAAAAATGGCTTTAAAATGGATTTGGAGCATGGAGACGATTATCTCGGGATTGCAAGATAACCAAACAAAACTTTTAGTGGATTTCTACTTATTTAATTAAATATCATCTCCACCAAACAGGACAAGCTTGCATCTGTTATAGTTTTGGAGAAAAATGTGTTCATTTCATTTATGCGCGAAATGCCTTAGAAATGGCTTTAAAATGGATTTGGAGCATGGAGACGATTATCTCGGGATTGCAAGATAACCAAACAAAACTTTTAGTGGATTTCTACTTATTTTATTAAATATCATCTCCACCAAACAGGACAAGCTTGCATCTGTTATAGTTTTGGAGAAAAATGTGTTCATTTCATGTATGCGCGAAATGCCTTAAAAATGGCTTTAAAATGGATTTGGAGCATGGAGACGATTATCTCGGGATTGCAAGATAACCAAACAAAACTTTTAGTGGATTTCTACTTATTTTATTAAATATCATCTCCACCAAACAGGACAAGCTTGCATCTGTTATAGTTTTGGAGAAAAATGTGTTCATTTCATTTATGCGCGAAATGCCTTAGAAATGGCTTTAAAATGGATTTGGAGCATGGAGACGATTATCTCGGGATTGCAAGATAACCAAACAAAACTTTTAGTGGATTTCTACTTATTTTATTAAATATCATCTCCACCAAACAGGACTAGCTTGCATCTGTTATAGTTTTGGAGAAAAATGTGTTCATTTCATGTATGCGCGAAATGCCTTAAAAATGGCTTTAAAATGGATTTGGAGCATGGAGACGATTATCTCGGGATTGCAAGATAACCAAACAAAACTTTTAGTGGATTTCTACTTATTTTATTAAATATCATCTCCACCAAACAGGACAAGCTTGCATCTGTTATAGTTTTGGAGAAAAATGTGTTCATTTCATTTATGCGCGAAATGCCTTAGAAATGGCTTTAAAATGGATTTGGAGCATGGAGACGATTATCTCGGGATTGCAAGATAACCAAACAAAACTTTTAGTGGATTTCTACTTATTTTATTAAATATCATCTCCACCAAACAGGACAAGCTTGCATCTGTTATAGTTTTGGAGAAAAATGTGTTCATTTCATGTATGCGCGAAATGCCTTAAAAATGGCTTTAAAATGGATTTGGAGCATGGAGACGATTATCTCGGGATTGCAAGATAACCAAACAAAACTTTTAGTGGATTTCTACTTATTTTATTAAATATCATCTCCACCAAACAGGACAAGCTTGCATCTGTTATAGTTTTGGAGAAAAATGTGTTCATTTCATGTATGCGCGAAATGCCTTAAAAATGGCTTTAAAATGGATTTGGAGCATGGAGACGATTATCTCGGGATTGCAAGATAACCAAACAAAACTTTTAGTGGATTTCTACTTATTTAATTAAATATCATCTCCACCAAACAGGACAAGCTTGCATCTGTTATAGTTTTGGAGAAAAATGTGTTCATTTCATTTATGCGCGAAATGCCTTAGAAATGGCTTTAAAATGGATTTGGAGCATGGAGACGATTATCTCGGGATTGCAAGATAACCAAACAAAACTTTTAGTGGATTTCTACTTATTTTATTAAATATCATCTCCACCAAACAGGACAAGCTTGCATCTGTTATAGTTTTGGAGAAAAATGTGTTCATTTCATGTATGCGCGAAATGCCTTAAAAATGGCTTTAAAATGGATTTGGAGCATGGAGACGATTATCTCGGGATTGCAAGATAACCAAACAAAACTTTTAGTGGATTTCTACTTATTTTATTAAATATCATCTCCACCAAACAGGACAAGCTTGCATCTGTTATAGTTTTGGAGAAAAATGTGTTCATTTCATTTATGCGCGAAATGCCTTAGAAATGGCTTTAAAATGGATTTGGAGCATGGAGACGATTATCTCGGGATTGCAAGATAACCAAACAAAACTTTTAGTGGATTTCTACTTATTTTATTAAATATCATCTCCACCAAACAGGACAAGCTTGCATCTGTTATAGTTTTGGAGAAAAATGTGTTCATTTCATGTATGCGCGAAATGCCTTAAAAATGGCTTTAAAATGGATTTGGAGCATGGAGACGATTATCTCGGGATTGCAAGATAACCAAACAAAACTTTTAGTGGATTTCTACTTATTTTATTAAATATCATCTCCACCAAACAGGACAAGCTTGCATCTGTTATAGTTTTGGAGAAAAATGTGTTCATTTCATGTATGCGCGAAATGCCTTAAAAATGGCTTTAAAATGGATTTGGAGCATGGAGACGATTATCTCGGGATTGCAAGATAACCAAACAAAACTTTTAGTGGATTTCTACTTATTTTATTAAATATCATCTCCACCAAACAGGACAAGCTTGCATCTGTTATAGTTTTGGAGAAAAATGTGTTCATTTCATGTATGCGCGAAATGCCTTAAAAATGGCTTTAAAATGGATTTGGAGCATGGAGACGATTATCTCGGGATTGCAAGATAACCAAACAAAACTTTTAGTGGATTTCTACTTATTTTATTAAATATCATCTCCACCAAACAGGACAAGCTTGCATCTGTTATAGTTTTGGAGAAAAATGTGTTCATTTCATGTATGCGCGAAATGCCTTAAAAAATGGCTTTAAAATGGATTTGGAGCATGGAGACGATTATCTCGGGATTGCAAGATAACCAAACAAAACTTTTAGTGGATTTCTACTTATTTTATTAAATATCATCTCCACCAAACAGGACAAGCTTGCATCTGTTATAGTTTTGGAGAAAAATGTGTTCATTTCATGTATGCGCGAAATGCCTTAAAAATGGCTTTAAAATGGATTTGGAGCATGGAGACGATTATCTCGGGATTGCAAGATAACCAAACAAAACTTTTAGTGGATTTCTACTTATTTTATTAAATATCATCTCCACCAAACAGGACAAGCTTGCATCTGTTATAGTTTTGGAGAAAAATGTGTTCATTTCATGTATGCGCGAAATGCCTTAAAAATGGCTTTAAAATGGATTTGGAGCATGGAGACGATTATCTCGGGATTGCAAGATAACCAAACAAAACTTTTAGTGGATTTCTACTTATTTTATTAAATATCATCTCCACCAAACAGGACAAGCTTGCATCTGTTATAGTTTTGGAGAAAAATGTGTTCATTTCATGTATGCGCGAAATGCCTTAAAAATGGCTTTAAAATGGATTTGGAGCATGGAGACGATTATCTCGGGATTGCAAGATAACCAAACAAAACTTTTAGTGGATTTCTACTTATTTTATTAAATATCATCTCCACCAAACAGGACAAGCTTGCATCTGTTATAGTTTTGGAGAAAAATGTGTTCATTTCATGTATGCGCGAAATGCCTTAAAAATGGCTTTAAAATAGATTTGGAGCATGGAGACGATTATCTCGGGATTGCAAGATAACCAAACAAAACTTTTAGTGGATTTCTACTTATTTTATTAAATATCATCTCCACCAAACAGGACAAGCTTGCATCTGTTATAGTTTTGGAGAAAAATGTGTTCATTTCATGTATGCGCAAAATGCCTTAAAAATGGCTTTAAAATGGATTTGGAGCATGGAGACGATTATCTCGGGATTGCAAGATAACCAAACAAAACTTTTAGTGGATTTCTACTTATTTTATTAAATATCATCTCCACCAAACAGGACAAGCTTGCATCTGTTATAGTTTTGGAGAAAAATGTGTTCATTTCATGTATGCGCGAAATGCCTTAAAAATGGCTTTAAAATGGATTTGGAGCATGGAGACGATTATCTCGGGATTGCAAGATAACCAAACAAAACTTTTAGTGGATTTCTACTTATTTTATTAAATATCATCTCCACCAAACAGGACAAGCTTGCATCTGTTATAGTTTTGGAGAAAAATGTGTTCATTTCATGTATGCGCGAAATGCCTTAAAAATGGCTTTAAAATGGATTTGGAGCATGGAGACGATTATCTCGGGATTGCAAGATAACCAAACAAAACTTTTAGTGGATTTCTACTTATTTTATTAAATATCATCTCCACCAAACAGGACACGCTTGCATCTGTTATAGTTTTGGAGAAAAATGTGTTCATTTCATGTATGCGCGAAATGCCTTAAAAATGGCTTTAAAATGGATATGGAGCATGGAGACGATTATCTCGGGATTGCAAGATAACCAAACAAAACTTTTAGTGGATTTCTACTTATTTTATTAAATATCATCTCCACCAAACAGGACAAGCTTGCATCTGTTATAGTTTTGGAGAAAAATGTGTTCATTTCATGTATGCGCGAAATGCCTTAAAAATGGCTTTAAAATGGATTTGGAGCATGGAGACGATTATCTCGGGATTGTAAGATAACCAAACAAAACTTTTAGTGGATTTCTACTTTTTTTATTAAATATCATCTCCACCAAACAGGACAAGCTTGCATCTGTTATAGTTTTGGAGAAAAATGTGTTCATTTCATGTATGCGCGAAATGCCTTAAAAATGGCTTTAAAATGGATTTGGAGCATGGAGACGATTATCTCGGGATTGCAAGATAACCAAACAAAACTTTTAGTGGATTTCTACTTATTTAATTAAATATCATCTCCACCAAACAGGACAAGCTTGCATCTGTTATAGTTTTGGAGAAAAATGTGTTCATTTCATGTATGCGCGAAATGCCTTAAAAATGGCTTTAAAATGGATTTGGAGCATGGAGACGATTATCTCGGGATTGCAAGATAACCAAACAAAACTTTTAGTGGATTTCTACTTATTTTATTAAATATCATCTCCACCAAACAGGACAAGCTTGCATCTGTTATAGTTTTGGAGAAAAATGTGTTCATTTCATTTATGCGCGAAATGCCTTAAAAATGGCTTTAAAATGGATTTGGAGCATGGAGACGATTATCTCGGGATTGCAAGATAACCAAACAAAACTTTTAGTGGATTTCTACTTATTTTATTAAATATCATCTCCACCAAACAGGACAAGCTTGCATCTGTTATAGTTTTGGAGAAAAATGTGTTCATTTCATGTATGCGCGAAATGCCTTAGAAATGGCTTTAAAATGGATTTGGAGCATGGAGACGATTATCTCGGGATTGCAAGATAACCAAACAAAACTTTTAGTGGATTTCTACTTATTTTATTAAATATCATCTCCACCAAACAGGACAAGCTTGCATCTGTTATAGTTTTGGAGAAAAATGTGTTCATTTCATGTATGCGCGAAATGCCTTAAAAATGGCTTTAAAATGGATTTGGAGCATGGAGACGATTATCTCGGGATTGCAAGATAACCAAACAAAACTTTTAGTGGATTTCTACTTATTTTATTAAATATCATCTCCACCAAACAGGACAAGCTTGCATCTGTTATAGTTTTGGAGAAAAATGTGTTCATTTCATGTATGCGCGAAATGCCTTAAAAATGGCTTTAAAATGGATTTGGAGCATGGAGACGATTATCTCGGGATTGCAAGATAACCAAACAAAACTTTTAGTGGATTTCTACTTATTTAATTAAATATCATCTCCACCAAACAGGACAAGCTTGCATCTGTTATAGTTTTGGAGAAAAATGTGTTCATTTCATTTATGCGCGAAATGCCTTAGAAATGGCTTTAAAATGGATTTGGAGCATGGAGACGATTATCTCGGGATTGCAAGATAACCAAACAAAACTTTTAGTGGATTTCTACTTATTTTATTAAATATCATCTCCACCAAACAGGACAAGCTTGCATCTGTTATAGTTTTGGAGAAAAATGTGTTCATTTCATTTATGCGCGAAATGCCTTAGAAATGGCTTTAAAATGGATTTGGAGCATGGAGACGATTATCTCGGGATTGCAAGATAACTAAACAAAACTTTTAGTGGATTTCTACTTATTTTATTAAATATCATCTCCACCAAACAGGACAAGCTTGCATCTGTTATAGTTTTGGAGAAAAATGTGTTCATTTCATTTATGCGCGAAATGCCTTAGAAATGGCTTTAAAATGGATTTGGAGCATGGAGACGATTATCTCGGGATTGCAAGATAACCAAACAAAACTTTTAGTGGATTTCTACTTATTTTATTAAATATCATCTCCACCAAACAGGACAAGCTTGCATCTGTTATAGTTTTGGAGAAAAATGTGTTCATTTCATGTATGCGCGAAATGCCTTAAAAATGGCTTTAAAATGGATTTGGAGCATGGAGACGATTATCTCGGGATTGCAAGATAACCAAACAAAACTTTTAGTGGATTTCTACTTATTTTATTAAATATCATCTCCACCAAACAGGACAAGCTTGCATCTGTTATAGTTTTGGAGAAAAATGTGTTCATTTCATGTATGCGCGAAATGCCTTAAAAATGGCTTTAAAATGGATTTGGAGCATGGAGACGATTATCTCGGGATTGCAAGATAACCAAACAAAACTTTTAGTGGATTTCTACTTATTTAATTAAATATCATCTCCACCAAACAGGACAAGCTTGCATCTGTTATAGTTTTGGAGAAAAATGTGTTCATTTCATTTATGCGCGAAATGCCTTAGAAATGGCTTTAAAATGGATTTGGAGCATGGAGACGATTATCTCGGGATTGCAAGATAACCAAACAAAACTTTTAGTGGATTTCTACTTATTTTATTAAATATCATCTCCACCAAACAGGACAAGCTTGCATCTGTTATAGTTTTGGAGAAAAATGTGTTCATTTCATGTATGCGCGAAATGCCTTAAAAATGGCTTTAAAATGGATTTGGAGCATGGAGACGATTATCTCGGGATTGCAAGATAACCAAACAAAACTTTTAGTGGATTTCTACTTATTTTATTAAATATCATCTCCACCAAACAGGACAAGCTTGCATCTGTTATAGTTTTGGAGAAAAATGTGTTCATTTCATTTATGCGCGAAATGCCTTAGAAATGGCTTTAAAATGGATTTGGAGCATGGAGACGATTATCTCGGGATTGCAAGATAACCAAACAAAACTTTTAGTGGATTTCTACTTATTTTATTAAATATCATCTCCACCAAACAGGACAAGCTTGCATCTGTTATAGTTTTGGAGAAAAATGTGTTCATTTCATGTATGCGCGAAATGCCTTAAAAATGGCTTTAAAATGGATTTGGAGCATGGAGACGATTATCTCGGGATTGCAAGATAACCAAACAAAACTTTTAGTGGATTTCTACTTATTTAATTAAATATCATCTCCACCAAACAGGACAAGCTTGCATCTGTTATAGTTTTGGAGAAAAATGTGTTCATTTCATTTATGCGCGAAATGCCTTAGAAATGGCTTTAAAATGGATTTGGAGCATGGAGACGATTATCTCGGGATTGCAAGATAACCAAACAAAACTTTTAGTGGATTTCTACTTATTTTATTAAATATCATCTCCACCAAACAGGACAAGCTTGCATCTGTTATAGTTTTGGAGAAAAATGTGTTCATTTCATGTATGCGCGAAATGCCTTAAAAATGGCTTTAAAATGGATTTGGAGCATGGAGACGATTATCTCGGGATTGCAAGATAACCAAACAAAACTTTTAGTGGATTTCTACTTATTTTATTAAATATCATCTCCACCAAACAGGACAAGCTTGCATCTGTTATAGTTTTGGAGAAAAATGTGTTCATTTCATGTATGCGCGAAATGCCTTAAAATGGCTTTAAAATGGATTTGGAGCATGGAGACGATTATCTCGGGATTGCAAGATAACCAAACAAAACTTTTAGTGGATTTCTACTTATTTAATTAAATATCATCTCCACCAAACAGGACAAGCTTGCATCTGTTATAGTTTTGGAGAAAAATGTGTTCATTTCATTTATGCGCGAAATGCCTTAGAAATGGCTTTAAAATGGATTTGGAGCATGGAGACGATTATCTCGGGATTGCAAGATAACCAAACAAAACTTTTAGTGGATTTCTACTTATTTTATTAAATATCATCTCCACCAAACAGGACAAGCTTGCATCTGTTATAGTTTTGGAGAAAAATGTGTTCATTTCATTTATGCGCGAAATGCCTTAAAAATGGCTTTAAAATAGATTTGGAGCATGGAGACGATTATCTCGGGATTGCAAGATAACCAAACAAAACTTTTAGTGGATTTCTACTTATTTAATTAAATATCATCTCCACCAAACAGGACAAGCTTGCATCTGTTATAGTTTTGGAGAAAAATGTGTTCATTTCATTTATGCGCGAAATGCCTTAGAAATGGCTTTAAAATGGATTTGGAGCATGGAGACGATTATCTCGGGATTGCAAGATAACCAAACAAAACTTTTAGTGGATTTCTACTTATTTTATTAAATATCATCTCCACCAAACAGGACAAGCTTGCATCTGTTATAGTTTTGGAGAAAAATGTGTTCATTTCATGTATGCGCGAAATGCCTTAAAAATGGCTTTAAAATGGATTTGGAGCATGGAGACGATTATCTCGGGATTGCAAGATAACCAAACAAAACTTTTAGTGGATTTCTACTTATTTTATTAAATATCATCTCCACCAAACAGGACAAGCTTGCATCTGTTATAGTTTTGGAGAAAAATGTGTTCATTTCATGTATGCGCGAAATGCCTTAGAAATGGCTTTAAAATGGATTTGGAGCATGGAGACGATTATCTCGGGATTGCAAGATAACCAAACAAAACTTTTAGTGGATTTCTACTTATTTTATTAAATATCATCTCCACCAAACAGGACAAGCTTGCATCTGTTATAGTTTTGGAGAAAAATGTGTTCATTTCATGTATGGGCGAAATGCCTTAAAAATGGCTTTAAAATGGATTTGGAGCATGGAGACGATTATCTCGGGATTGCAAGATAACCAAACAAAACTTTTAGTGGATTTCTACTTATTTAATTAAATATCATCTCCACCAAACAGGACAAGCTTGCATCTGTTATAGTTTTGGAGAAAAATGTGTTCATTTCATTTATGCGCGAAATTCCTTAGAAATGGCTTTAAAATGGATTTGGAGCATGGAGACGATTATCTCGGGATTGCAAGATAACCAAACAAAACTTTTAGTGGATTTCTACTTATTTTATTAAATATCATCTCCACCAAACAGGACAAGCTTGCATCTGTTATAGTTTTGGAGAAAAATGTGTTCATTTCATGTATGCGCGAAATGCCTTAAAAATGGCTTTAAAATGGATTTGGAGCATGGAGACGATTATCTCGGGATTGCAAGATAACCAAACAAAACTTTTAGTGGATTTCTACTTATTTTATTAAATATCATCTCCACCAAACAGGACAAGCTTGCATCTGATATAGTTTTGGAGAAAAATGTGTTCATTTCATGTATGCGCGAAATGCCTTAAAAATGGCTTTAAAATGGATTTGGAGCATGGAGACGATTATCTCGGGATTGCAAGATAACCAAACAAAACTTTTAGTGGATTTCTACTTATTTTATTAAATATCATCTCCACCAAACAGGACAAGCTTGCATCTGTTATAGTTTTGGAGAAAAATGTGTTCATTTCATGTATGCGCGAAATGCCTTAAAAATGGCTTTAAAATGGATTTGGAGCATGGAGACGATTATCTCGGGATTGCAAGATAACCAAACAAAACTTTTAGTGGATTTCTACTTATTTTATTAAATATCATCTCCACCAAACAGGACAAGCTTGCATCTGTTATAGTTTTGGAGAAAAATGTGTTCATTTCATGTATGCGCGAAATGCCTTAAAAATGGCTTTAAAATGGATTTGGAGCATGGAGACGATTATCTCGGGATTGCAAGATAATCAAACAAAACTTTTAGTGGATTTCTACTTATTTTATTAAATATCATCTCCACCAAACAGGACAAGCTTGCATCTGTTATAGTTTTGGAGAAAAATGTGTTCATTTCATGTATGCGCGAAATGCCTTAAAAATGGCTTTAAAATGGATTTGGAGCATGGAGACGATTATCTCGGGATTGCAAGATAACCAAACAAAACTTTTAGTGGATTTCTACTTATTTAATTAAATATCATCTCCACCAAACAGGACAAGCTTGCATCTGTTATAGTTTTGGAGAAAAATGTGTTCATTTCATGTATGCGCGAAATGCCTTAGAAATGGCTTTAAAATGGATTTGGAGCATGGAGACGATTATCTCGGGATTGCAAGATAACCAAACAAAACTTTTAGTGGATTTCTACTTATTTAATTAAATATCATCTCCACCAAACAGGACAAGCTTGCATCTGTTATAGTTTTGGAGAAAAATGTGTTCATTTCATTTATGCGCGAAATGCCTTAGAAATGGCTTTAAAATGGATTTGGAGCATGGAGACGATTATCTCGGGATTGCAAGATAACCAAACAAAACTTTTAGTGGATTTCTACTTATTTTATTAAATATCATCTCCACCAAACAGGACAAGCTTGCATCTGTTATAGTTTTGGAGAAAAATGTGTTCATTTCATGTATGCGCGAAATGCCTTAAAAATGGCTTTAAAATGGATTTGGAGCATGGAGACGATTATCTCGGGATTGCAAGATAACCAAACAAAACTTTTAGTGGATTTCTACTTATTTTATTAAATATCATCTCCACCAAACAGGACAAGCTTGCATCTGTTATAGTTTTGGAGAAAAATGTGTTCATTTCATGTATGCGCGAAATGCCTTAAAATGGCTTTAAAATGGATTTGGAGCATGGAGACGATTATCTCGGGATTGCAAGATAACCAAACAAAACTTTTAGTGGATTTCTACTTATTTAATTAAATATCATCTCCACCAAACAGGACAAGCTTGCATCTGTTATAGTTTTGGAGACAAATGTGTTCATTTCATGTATGCGCGAAATGCCTTAAAAATGGCTTTAAAATGGATTTGGAGCATGGAGACGATTATCTCGGGATTGCAAGATAACCAAACAAAACTTTTAGTGGATTTCTACTTATTTAATTAAATATCATCTCCACCAAACAGGACAAGCTTGCATCTGTTATAGTTTTGGAGAAAAATGTGTTCATTTCATGTATGCGCGAAATGCCTTAAAAATGGCTTTAAAATGGATTTGGAGCATGGAGACGATTATCTCGGGATTGCAAGATAACCAAACAAAACTTTTAGTGGATTTCTACTTATTTAATTAAATATCATCTCCACCAAACAGGACAAGCTTGCATCTGTTATAGTTTTGGAGAAAAATGTGTTCATTTCATTTATGCGCGAAATGCCTTAGAAATGGCTTTAAAATGGATTTGGAGCATGGAGACGATTATCTCGGGATTGCAAAATAACCAAACAAAACTTTTAGTGGATTTCTACTTATTTTATTAAATATCATCTCCACCAAACAGGACAAGCTTGCATCTGTTATAGTTTTGGAGAAAAATGTGTTCATTTCATGTATGCGCGAAATGCCTTAAAAATGGCTTTAAAATGGATTTGGAGCATGGAGACGATTATCTCGGGATTGCAAGATAATCAAACAAAACTTTTAGTGGATTTCTACTTATTTTATTAAATATCATCTCCACCAAACAGGACAAGCTTGCATCTGTTATAGTTTTGGAGAAAAATGTGTTCATTTCATTTATGCGCGAAATGCCTTAGAAATGGCTTTAAAATGGATTTGGAGCATGGAGACGATTATCTCGGGATTGCAAGATAACCAAACAAAACTTTTAGTGGATTTCTACTTATTTTATTAAATATCATCTCCACCAAACAGGACAAGCTTGCATCTGTTATAGTTTTGGAGAAAAATGTGTTCATTTCATGTATGCGCGAAATGCCTTAAAAATGGCTTTAAAATGGATTTGGAGCATGGAGACGATTATCTCGGGATTGCAAGATAACCAAACAAAACTTTTAGTGGATTTCTACTTATTTTATTAAATATCATCTCCACCAAACAGGACAAGCTTGCATCTGCTATAGTTTTGGAGAAAAATGTGTTCATTTCATGTATGCGCGAAATGCCTTAAAAATGGCTTTAAAATGGATTTGGAGCATGGAGACGATTATCTCGGGATTGCAAGATAACCAAACAAAACTTTTAGTGGATTTCTACTTATTTAATTAAATATCATCTCCACCAAACAGGACAAGCTTGCATCTGTTATAGTTTTGGAGAAAAATGTGTTCATTTCATGTATGCGCGAAATGCCTTAAAAATGGCTTTAAAATGGATTTGGAGCATGGAGACGATTATCTCGGGATTGCAAGATAACCAAACAAAACTTTTAGTGGATTTCTACTTATTTAATTAAATATCATCTCCACCAAAGAGGACAAGCTTGCATCTGTTATAGTTTTGGAGAAAAATGTGTTCATTTCATGTATGCGCGAAATGCCTTAAAAATGGCTTTAAAATGGATTTGGAGCATGGAGACGATTATCTCGGGATTGCAAGATAACCAAACAAAACTTTTAGTGGATTTCTACTTATTTTATTAAATATCATCTCCACCAAACAGGACAAGCTTGCATCTGTTATAGTTTTGGAGAAAAATGTGTTCATTTCATTTATGCGCGAAATGCCTTAGAAATGGCTTTAAAATGGATTTGGAGCATGGAGACGATTATCTCGGGATTGCAAGATAACCAAACAAAACTCTTAGTGGATTTCTACTTATTTTATTAAATATCATCTCCACCAAACAGGACAAGCTTGCATCTGTTATAGTTTTGGAGAAAAATGTGTTCATTTCATGTATGCGCGAAATGCCTTAAAAATGGCTTTAAAATGGATTTGGAGCATGGAGACGATTATCTCGGGATTGCAAGATAACCAAACAAAACTTTTGGTGGATTTCTACTTATTTAATTAAATATCATCTCCACCAAACAGGACAAGCTTGCATCTGTTATAGTTTTGGAGAAAAATGTGTTCATTTATGCGCGAAATGCCTTAGAAATGGCTTTAAAATGGATTTGGAGCATGGAGACGATTATCTCGGGATTGCAAGATAACCAAACAAAACTTTTAGTGGATTTCTACTTATTTTATTAAATATCATCTCCACCAAACAGGACAAGCTTGCATCTGTTATAGTTTTGGAGAAAAATGTGTTCATTTCATGTATGCGCGAAATGCCTTAAAAATGGCTTTAAAATGGATTTGGAGCATGGAGACGATTATCTCGGGATTGCAAGATAACCAAACAAAACTTTTAGTGGATTTCTACTTATTTTATTAAATATCATCTCCACCAAACAGGACAAGCTTGCATCTGTTATAGTTTTGGAGAAAAATGTGTTCATTTCATTTATGCGCGAAATGCCTTAAAAATGGCTTTAAAATGGATTTGGAGCATGGAGACGATTATCTCGGGATTGCAAGATAACCAAACAAAACTTTTAGTGGATTTCTACTTATTTTATTAAATATCATCTCCACCAAACAGGACAAGCTTGCATCTGTTATAGTTTTGGAGAAAAATGTGTTCATTTCATGTATGCGCGAAATGCCTTAAAAATGGCTTTAAAATGGATTTGGAGCATGGAGACGATTATCTCGGGATTGCAAGATAACCAAACAAAACTTTTAGTGGATTTCTACTTATTTTATTAAATATCATCTCCACCAAACAGGACAAGCTTGCATCTGTTATAGTTTTGGAGAAAAATGTGTTCATTTCATGTATGCGCGAAATGCCTTAAAAATGGCTTTAAAATGGATTTGGAGCATGGAGACGATTATCTCGGGATTGCAAGATAACCAAACAAAACTTTTAGTGGATTTCTACTTATTTTATTAAATATCATCTCCTCCAAACAGGACAAGCTTGCATCTGTTATGGTTTTGGAGAAAAATGTGTTCATTTCATGTATGCGCGAAATGCCTTAAAAATGGCTTTAAAATGGATTTGGAGCATGGAGACGATTATCTCGGGATTGCAAGATAACCAAACAAAACTTTTAGTGGATTTCTACTTATTTAATTAAATATCATCTCCACCAAACAGGACAAGCTTGCATCTGTTATAGTTTTGGAGAAAAATGTGTTCATTTCATTTATGCGCGAAATGCCTTAGAAATGGCTTTAAAATGGATTTGGAGCATGGAGACGATTATCTCGGGATTGCAAGATAACCAAACAAAACTTTTAGTGGATTTCTACTTATTTAATTAAATATCATCTCCACCAAACAGGACAAGCTTGCATCTGTTATAGTTTTGGAGAAAAATGTGTTCATTTCATTTATGCGCGAAATGCCTTAGAAATGGCTTTAAAATGGATTTGGAGCATGGAGACGATTATCTCGGGATTGCAAGATAACCAAACAAAACTTTTAGTGGATTTCTACTTATTTTATTAAATATCATCTCCACCAAACAGGACAAGCTTGCATCTGTTATAGTTTTGGAGAAAAATGTGTTCATTTCATGTATGCGCTAAATGCCTTAAAAATGGCTTTAAAATGGATTTGGAGCATGGAGACGATTATCTCGGGATTGCAAGATAACCAAACAAAACTTTTAGTGGATTTCTACTTATTTAATTAAATATCATCTCCACCAAACAGGACAAGCTTGCATCTGTTATAGTTTTGGAGAAAAATGTGTTCATTTCATTTATGCGCGAAATGCCTTAGAAATGGCTTTAAAATGGATTTGGAGCATGGAGACGATTATCTCGGGATTGCAAGATAACCAAACAAAACTTTTAGTGGATTTCTACTTATTTTATTAAATATCATCTCCACCAAACAGGACAAGCTTGCATCTGTTATAGTTTTGGAGAAAAATGTGTTCATTTCATGTATGCGCGAAATGCCTTAAAAATGGCTTTAAAATGGATTTGGAGCATGGAGACGATTATCTCGGGATTGCAAGATAACCAAACAAAACTTTTAGTGGATTTCTACTTATTTTATTAAATATCATCTCCACCAAACAGGACAAGCTTGCATCTGTTATAGTTTTGGAGAAAAATGTGTTCATTTCATGTATGCGCGAAATGCCTTAAAAATGGCTTTAAAATGGATTTGGAGCATGGAGACGATTATCTCGGGATTGCAAGATAACCAAACAAAACTTTTAGTGGATTTCTACTTATTTTATTAAATATCATCTCCACCAAACAGGACAAGCTTGCATCTGTTATAGTTTTGGAGAAAAATGTGTTCATTTCATTTATGCGCGAAATGCCTTAGAAATGGCTTTAAAATGGATTTGGAGCATGGAGACGATTATCTCGGGATTGCAAGATAACCAAACAAAACTTTTAGTGGATTTCTACTTATTTTATTAAATATCATCTCCTCCAAACAGGACAAGCTTGCATCTGTTATAGTTTTGGAGAAAAATGTGTTCATTTCATGTATGCGCGAAATGCCTTAAAAATGGCTTTAAAATGGATTTGGAGCATGGAGACGATTATCTCGGGATTGCAAGATAACCAAACAAAACTTTTAGTGGATTTCTACTTATTTAATTAAATATCATCTCCACCAAACAGGACAAGCTTGCATCTGTTATAGTTTTGGAGAAAAATGTGTTCATTTCATGTATGCGCGAAATGCCTTAAAAATGGCTTTAAAATGGATTTGGAGCATGGAGACGATTATCTCGGGATTGCAAGATAACCAAACAAAACTTTTAGTGGATTTCTACTTATTTTATTAAATATCATCTCCACCAAACAGGACAAGCTTGCATCTGTTATAGTTTTGGAGAAAAATGTGTTCATTTCATTTATGCGCGAAATGCCTTAGAAATGGCTTTAAAATGGATTTGGAGCATGGAGACGATTATCTCGGGATTGCAAGATAACCAAACAAAACTTTTAGTGGATTTCTACTTATTTTATTAAATATCATCTCCACCAAACAGGACAAGCTTGCATCTGTTATAGTTTTGGAGAAAAATGTGTTCATTTCATGTATGCGCGAAATGCCTTAAAAATGGCTTTAAAATGGATTTGGAGCATGGAGACGATTATCTCGGGATTGCAAGATAACCAAACAAAACTTTTAGTGGATTTCTACTTATTTAATTAAATATCATCTCCACCAAACAGGACAAGCTTGCATCTGTTATAGTTTTGGAGAAAAATGTGTTCATTTCATTTATGCGCGAAATGCCTTAAAAATGGCTTTAAAATGGATTTGGAGCATGGAGACGATTATCTCGGGATTGCAAGATAACCAAACAAAACTTTTAGTGGATTTCTACTTATTTAATTAAATATCATCTCCACCAAACAGGACAAGCTTGCATCTGTTATAGTTTTGGAGAAAAATGTGTTCATTCATTTATGCGCGAAATGCCTTAGAAATGGCTTTAAAATGGATTTGGAGCATTGAGACGATTATCTCGGGATTGCAAGATAACCAAACAAAACTTTTAGTGGATTTCTACTTATTTTATTAAATATCATCTCCACCAAACAGGACAAGCTTGCATCTGTTATAGTTTTGGAGAAAAATGTGTTCATTTCATGTATGCGCGAAATGCCTTAAAAATGGCTTTAAAATGGATTTGGAGCATGGAGACGATTATCTCGGGATTGCAAGATAACCAAACAAAACTTTTAGTAGATTTCTACTTATTTTATTAAATATCATCTCCACCAAACAGGACAAGCTTGCATCTGTTATAGTTTTGGAGAAAAATGTGTTCATTTCATTTATGCGCGAAATGCCTTAGAAATGGCTTTAAAATGGATTTGGAGCATGGAGACGATTATCTCGGGATTGCAAGATAACCAAACAAAACTTTTAGTGGATTTCTACTTATTTTATTAAATATCATCTCCACCAAACAGGACAAGCTTGCATCTGTTATAGTTTTGGAGAAAAATGTGTTCATTTCATGTATGCGCGAAATGCCTTAAAAATGGCTTTAAAATGGATTTGGAGCATGGAGACGATTATCTCGGGATTGCAAGATAACCAAACAAAACTTTTAGTGGATTTCTACTTATTTTATTAAATATCATCTCCACCAAACAGGACAAGCTTGCATCTGTTATAGTTTTGGAGAAAAATGTGTTCATTTCATGTATGCGCGAAATGCCTTAAAAATGGCTTTAAAATGGATTTGGAGCATGGAGACGATTATCTCGGGATTGCAAGATAACCAAACAAAACTTTTAGTGGATTTCTACTTATTTAATTAAATATCATCTCCACCAAACAGGACAAGCTTGCATCTGTTATAGTTTTGGAGAAAAATGTGTTCATTTCATGTATGCGCGAAATGCCTTAAAAATGGCTTTAAAATGGATTTGGAGCATGGAGACGATTATCTCGGGATTGCAAGATAACCAAACAAAACTTTTAGTGGATTTCTACTTATTTTATTAAATATCATCTCCACCAAACAGGACAAGCTTGTATCTGTTATAGTTTTGGAGAAAAATGTGTTCATTTCATTTATGCGCGAAATGCCTTAGAAATGGCTTTAAAATGGATTTGGAGCATGGAGACGATTATCTCGGGATTGCAAGATAACCAAACAAAACTTTTAGTGGATTTCTACTTATTTTATTAAATATCATCTCCACCAAACAGGACAAGCTTGCATCTGTTATAGTTTTGGAGAAAAATGTGTTCATTTCATGTATGCGCGAAATGCCTTAAAAATGGCTTTAAAATGGATTTGGAGCATGGAGACGATTATCTCGGGATTGCAAGATAACCAAACAAAACTTTTAGTGGATTTCTACTTATTTAATTAAATATCATCTCCACCAAACAGGACAAGCTTGCATCTGTTATAGTTTTGGAGAAAAATGTGTTCATTTCATGTATGCGCGAAATGCCTTAAAAATGGCTTTAAAATGGATTTGGAGCATGGAGACGATTATCTCGGGATTGCAAGATAACCAAACAAAACTTTTAGTGGATTTCTACTTATTTAATTAAATATCATCTCCACCAAACAGGACAAGCTTGCATCTGTTATAGTTTTGGAGAAAAATGTGTTCATTTCATTTATGCGCGAAATGCCTTAGAAATGGCTTTAAAATGGATTTGGAGCATGGAGACGATTATCTCGGGATTGCAAGATAACCAAACAAAACTTTTAGTGGATTTCTACTTATTTTATTAAATATCATCTCCACCAAACAGGACAAGCTTGCATCTGTTATAGTTTTGGAGAAAAATGTGTTCATTTCATGTATGCGCGAAATGCCTTAAAAATGGCTTTAAAATGGATTTGGAGCATGGAGACGATTATCTCGGGATTGCAAGATAACCAAACAAAACTTTTAGTGGATTTCTACTTATTTTATTAAATATCATCTCCACCAAACAGGACAAGCTTGCATCTGTTATAGTTTTGGAGAAAAATGTGTTCATTTCATTTATGCGCGAAATGCCTTAGAAATGGCTTTAAAATGGATTTGGAGCATGGAGACGATTATCTCGGGATTGCAAGATAACCAAACAAAACTTTTAGTGGATTTCTACTTATTTTATTAAATATCATCTCCACCAAACAGGACAAGCTTGCATCTGTTATAGTTTTGGAGAAAAATGTGTTCATTTCATGTATGCGCGAAATGCCTTAAAAATGGCTTTAAAATGGATTTGGAGCATGGAGACGATTATCTCGGGATTGCAAGATAACCAAACAAAACTTTTAGTGGATTTCTACTTATTTTATTAAATATCATCTCCACCAAACAGGACAAGCTTGCATCTGTTATAGTTTTGGAGAAAAATGTGTTCATTTCATTTATGCGCGAAATGCCTTAGAAATGGCTTTAAAATGGATTTGGAGCATGGAGACGATTATCTCGGGATTGCAAGATAACCAAACAAAACTTTTAGTGGATTTCTACTTATTTTATTAAATATCATCTCCACCAAACAGGACAAGCTTGCATCTGTTATAGTTTTGGAGAAAAATGTGTTCATTTCATGTATGCGCGAAATGCCTTAAAAATGGCTTTAAAATGGATTTGGAGCATGGAGACGATTATCTCGGGATTGCAAGATAACCAAACAAAACTTTTAGTGGATTTCTACTTATTTTATTAAATATCATCTCCACCAAACAGGACAAGCTTGCATCTGTTATAGTTTTGGAGAAAAATGTGTTCATTTCATGTATGCGCGAAATGCCTTAAAAATGGCTTTAAAATGGATTTGGAGCATGGAGACGATTATCTCGGGATTGCAAGATAACCAAACAAAACTTTTAGTGGATTTCTACTTATTTAATTAAATATCATCTCCACCAAACAGGACAAGCTTGCATCTGTTATAGTTTTGGAGAAAAATGTGTTCATTTCATGTATGCGCGAAATGCCTTAAAAATGGCTTTAAAATGGATTTGGAGCATGGAGACGATTATCTCGGGATTGCAAGATAACCAAACAAAACTTTTAGTGGATTTCTACTTATTTAATTAAATATCATCTCCACCAAACAGGACAAGCTTGCATCTGTTATAGTTTTGGAGAAAAATGTGTTCATTTCATGTATGCGCGAAATGCCTTAAAAATGGCTTTAAAATGGATTTGGAGCATGGAGACGATTATCTCGGGATTGCAAGATAACCAAACAAAACTTTTAGTGGATTTCTACTTATTTTATTAAATATCATCTCCACCAAACAGGACAAGCTTGTATCTGTTATAGTTTTGGAGAAAAATGTGTTCATTTCATTTATGCGCGAAATGCCTTAGAAATGGCTTTAAAATGGATTTGGAGCATGGAGACGATTATCTCGGGATTGCAAGATAACCAAACAAAACTTTTAGTGGATTTCTACTTATTTTATTAAATATCATCTCCACCAAACAGGACAAGCTTGCATCTGTTATAGTTTTGGAGAAAAATGTGTTCATTTCATGTATGCGCGAAATGCCTTAAAAATGGCTTTAAAATGGATTTGGAGCATGGAGACGATTATCTCGGGATTGCAAGATAACCAAACAAAACTTTTAGTGGATTTCTACTTATTTTATTAAATATCATCTCCACCAAACAGGACAAACTTGCATCTGTTATAGTTTTGGAGAAAAATGTGTTCATTTCATGTATGCGCGAAATGCCTTAAAAATGGCTTTAAAATGGATTTGGAGCATGGAGACGATTATCTCGGGATTGCAAGATAACCAAACAAAACATTTAGTGGATTTCTACTTATTTTATTAAATATCATCTCCACCAAACAGGACAAGCTTGCATCTGTTATAGTTTTGGAGAAAAATGTGTTCATTTCATGTATGCGCGAAATGCCTTAAAAATGGCTTTAAAATGGATTTGGAGCATGGAGACGATTATCTCGGGATTGCAAGATAACCAAACAAAACTTTTAGTGGATTTCTACTTATTTAATTAAATATCATCTCCACCAAACAGGACAAGCTTGCATCTGTTATAGTTTTGGAGAAAAATGTGTTCATTTCATGTATGCGCGAAATGCCTTAAAAATGGCTTTAAAATGGATTTGGAGCATGGAGACGATTATCTCGGGATTGCAAGATAACCAAACAAAACTTTTAGTGGATTTCTACTTATTTAATTAAATATCATCTCCACCAAACAGGACAAGCTTGCATCTGTTATAGTTTTGGAGAAAAATGTGTTCATTTCATTTATGCGCGAAATGCCTTAGAAATGGCTTTAAAATGGATTTGGAGCATGGAGACGATTATCTCGGGATTGCAAGATAACCAAACAAAACTTTTAGTGGATTTCTACTTATTTTATTAAATATCATCTCCACCAAACAGGACAAGCTTGCATCTGTTATAGTTTTGGAGAAAAATGTGTTCATTTCATGTATGCGCGAAATGCCTTAAAAATGGCTTTAAAATGGATTTGGAGCATGGAGACGATTATCTCGGGATTGCAAGATAACCAAACAAAACTTTTAGTGGATTTCTACTTATTTTATTAAATATCATCTCCACCAAACAGGACAAGCTTGCATCTGTTATAGTTTTGGAGAAAAATGTGTTCATTTCATTTATGCGCGAAATGCCTTAGAAATGGCTTTAAAATGGATTTGGAGCATGGAGACGATTATCTCGGGATTGCAAGATAACCAAACAAAACTTTTAGTGGATTTCTACTTATTTTATTAAATATCATCTCCACCAAACAGGACAAGCTTGCATCTGTTATAGTTTTGGAGAAAAATGTGTTCATTTCATGTATGCGCGAAATGCCTTAAAAATGGCTTTAAAATGGATTTGGAGCATGGAGACGATTATCTCGGGATTGCAAGATAACCAAACAAAACTTTTAGTGGATTTCTACTTATTTTATTAAATATCATCTCCACCAAACAGGACAAGCTTGCATCTGTTATAGTTTTGGAGAAAAATGTGTTCATTTCATTTATGCGCGAAATGCCTTAGAAATGGCTTTAAAATGGATTTGGAGCATGGAGACGATTATCTCGGGATTGCAAGATAACCAAACAAAACTTTTAGTGGATTTCTACTTATTTTATTAAATATCATCTCCACCAAACAGGACAAGCTTGCATCTGTTATAGTTTTGGAGAAAAATGTGTTCATTTCATTTATGCGCGAAATGCCTTAGAAATGGCTTTAAAATGGATTTGGAGCATGGAGACGATTATCTCGGGATTGCAAGATAACCAAACAAAACTTTTAGTGGATTTCTACTTATTTTATTAAATATCATCTCCACCAAACAGGACAAGCTTGCATCTGTTATAGTTTTGGAGAAAAATGTGTTCATTTCATGTATGCGCGAAATGCCTTAAAAATGGCTTTAAAATGGATTTGGAGCATGGAGACGATTATCTCGGGATTGCAAGATAACCAAACAAAACTTTTAGTGGATTTCTACTTATTTTATTAAATATCATCTCCACCAAACAGGACAAACTTGCATCTGTTATAGTTTTGGAGAAAAATGTGTTCATTTCATGTATGCGCGAAATGCCTTAAAAATGGCTTTAAAATGGATTTGGAGCATGGAGACGATTATCTCGGGATTGCAAGATAACCAAACAAAACTTTTAGTGGATTTCTACTTATTTTATTAAATATCATCTCCACCAAACAGGACAAGCTTGCATCTGTTATAGTTTTGGAGAAAAATGTGTTCATTTCATGTATGCGCGAAATGCCTTAAAAATGGCTTTAAAATGGATTTGGAGCATGGAGACGATTATCTCGGGATTGCAAGATAACCAAACAAAACTTTTAGTGGATTTCTACTTATTTAATTAAATATCATCTCCACCAAACAGGACAAGCTTGCATCTGTTATAGTTTTGGAGAAAAATGTGTTCATTTCATTTATGCGCGAAATGCCTTAGAAATGGCTTTAAAATGGATTTGGAGCATGGAGACGATTATCTCGGGATTGCAAGATAACCAAACAAAACTTTTAGTGGATTTCTACTTATTTTATTAAATATCATCTCCACCAAACAGGACAAGCTTGCATCTGTTATAGTTTTGGAGAAAAATGTGTTCATTTCATGTATGCGCGAAATGCCTTAAAAATGGCTTTAAAATGGATTTGGAGCATGGAGACGATTATCTCGGGATTGCAAGATAACCAAACAAAACTTTTAGTGGATTTCTACTTATTTTATTAAATATCATCTCCACCAAACAGGACAAGCTTGCATCTGTTATAGTTTTGGAGAAAAATGTGTTCATTTCATTTATGCGCGAAATGCCTTAGAAATGGCTTTAAAATGGATTTGGAGCATGGAGACGATTATCTCGGGATTGCAAGATAACCAAACAAAACTTTTAGTGGATTTCTACTTATTTTATTAAATATCATCTCCACCAAACAGGACAAGCTTGCATCTGTTATAGTTTTGGAGAAAAATGTGTTCATTTCATTTATGCGCGAAATGCCTTAGAAATGGCTTTAAAATGGATTTGGAGCATGGAGACGATTATCTCGGGATTGCAAGATAACCAAACAAAACTTTTAGTGGATTTCTACTTATTTTATTAAATATCATCTCCACCAAACAGGACAAGCTTGCATCTGTTATAGTTTTGGAGAAAAATGTGTTCATTTCATTTATGCGCGAAATGCCTTAGAAATGGCTTTAAAATGGATTTGGAGCATGGAGACGATTATCTCGGGATTGCAAGATAACCAAACAAAACTTTTAGTGGATTTCTACTTATTTTATTAAATATCATCTCCACCAAACAGGACAAGCTTGCATCTGTTATAGTTTTGGAGAAAAATGTGTTCATTTCATGTATGCGCGAAATGCCTTAAAAATGGCTTTAAAATAGATTTGGAGCATGGAGACGATTATCTCGGGATTGCAAGATAACCAAACAAAACTTTTAGTGGATTTCTACTTATTTTATTAAATATCATCTCCACCAAACAGGACAAACTTGCATCTGTTATAGTTTTGGAGAAAAATGTGTTCATTTCATGTATGCGCGAAATGCCTTAAAAATGGCTTTAAAATGGATTTGGAGCATGGAGACGATTATCTCGGGATTGCAAGATAACCAAACAAAACTTTTAGTGGATTTCTACTTATTTTATTAAATATCATCTCCACCAAACAGGACAAGCTTGCATCTGTTATAGTTTTGGAGAAAAATGTGTTCATTTCATGTATGCGCGAAATGCCTTAAAAATGGCTTTAAAATGGATTTGGAGCATGGAGACGATTATCTCGGGATTGCAAGATAACCAAACAAAACTTTTAGTGGATTTCTACTTATTTAATTAAATATCATCTCCACCAAACAGGACAAGCTTGCATCTGTTATAGTTTTGGAGAAAAATGTGTTCATTTCATGTATGCGCGAAATGCCTTACAAAATGGCTTTAAAATGGATTTGGAGCATGGAGACGATTATCTCGGGATTGCAAGATAACCAAACAAAACTTTTAGTGGATTTCTACTTATTTAATTAAATATCATCTCCACCAAACAGGACAAGCTTGCATCTGTTATAGTTTTGGAGAAAAATGTGTTCATTTCATTTATGCGCGAAATGCCTTAGAAATGGCTTTAAAATGGATTTGGAGCATGGAGACGATTATCTCGGGATTGCAAGATAACCAAACAAAACTTTTAGTGGATTTCTACTTATTTTATTAAATATCATCTCCACCAAACAGGACAAGCTTGCATCTGTTATAGTTTTGGAGAAAAATGTGTTCATTTCATGTATGCGCGAAATGCCTTAAAAATGGCTTTAAAATGGATTTGGAGCATGGAGACGATTATCTCGGGATTGCAAGATAACCAAACAAAACTTTTAGTGGATTTCTACTTATTTTATTAAATATCATCTCCACCAAACAGGACAAGCTTGCATCTGTTATAGTTTTGGAGAAAAATGTGTTCATTTCATTTATGCGCGAAATGCCTTAGAAATGGCTTTAAAATGGATTTGGAGCATGGAGACGATTATCTCGGGATTGCAAGATAACCAAACAAAACTTTTAGTGGATTTCTACTTATTTTATTAAATATCATCTCCACCAAACAGGACAAGCTTGCATCTGTTATAGTTTTGGAGAAAAATGTGTTCATTTCATGTATGCGCGAAATGCCTTAAAAATGGCTTTAAAATGGATTTGGAGCATGGAGACGATTATCTCGGGATTGCAAGATAACCAAACAAAACTTTTAGTGGATTTCTACTTATTTTATTAAATATCATCTCCACCAAACAGGACAAGCTTGCATCTGTTATAGTTTTGGAGAAAAATGTGTTCATTTCATGTATGCGCGAAATGCCTTAAAAATGGCTTTAAAATGGATTTGGAGCATGGAGACGATTATCTCGGGATTGCAAGATAACCAAACAAAACTTTTAGTGGATTTCTACTTATTTAATTAAATATCATCTCCACCAAACAGGACAAGCTTGCATCTGTTATAGTTTTGGAGAAAAATGTGTTCATTTCATGTATGCGCGAAATGCCTTAAAAATGGCTTTAAAATGGATTTGGAGCATGGAGACGATTATCTCGGGATTGCAAGATAACCAAACAAAACTTTTAGTGGATTTCTACTTATTTAATTAAATATCATCTCCACCAAACAGGACAAGCTTGCATCTGTTATAGTTTTGGAGAAAAATGTGTTCATTTCATTTATGCGCGAAATGCCTTAGAAATGGCTTTAAAATGGATTTGGAGCATGGAGACGATTATCTCGGGATTGCAAGATAACCAAACAAAACTTTTAGTGGATTTCTACTTATTTTATTAAATATCATCTCCACCAAACAGGACAAGCTTGCATCTGTTATAGTTTTGGAGAAAAATGTGTTCATTTCATGTATGCGCGAAATGCCTTAAAAATGGCTTTAAAATGGATTTGGAGCATGGAGACGATTATCTCGGGATTGCAAGATAACCAAACAAAACTTTTAGTGGATTTCTACTTATTTTATTAAATATCATCTCCACCAAACAGGACAAGCTTGCATCTGTTATAGTTTTGGAGAAAAATGTGTTCATTTCATGTATGCGCGAAATGCCTTAAAAATGGCTTTAAAATGGATTTGGAGCATGGAGACGATTATCTCGGGATTGCAAGATAACCAAACAAAACTTTTAGTGGATTTCTACTTATTTAATTAAATATCATCTCCACCAAACAGGACAAGCTTGCATCTGTTATAGTTTTGGAGAAAAATGTGTTCATTTCATGTATGCGCGAAATGCCTTAAAAATGGCTTTAAAATGGATTTGGAGCATGGAGACGATTATCTCGGGATTGCAAGATAACCAAACAAAACTTTTAGTGGATTTCTACTTATTTAATTAAATATCATCTCCACCAAACAGGACAAGCTTGCATCTGTTATAGTTTTGGAGAAAAATGTGTTCATTTCATTTATGCGCGAAATGCCTTAGAAATGGCTTTAAAATGGATTTGGAGCATGGAGACGATTATCTCGGGATTGCAAGATAACCAAACAAAACTTTTAGTGGATTTCTACTTATTTTATTAAATATCATCTCCACCAAACAGGACAAGCTTGCATCTGTTATAGTTTTGGAGAAAAATGTGTTCATTTCATGTATGCGCGAAATGCCTTAAAAATGGCTTTAAAATGGATTTGGAGCATGGAGACGATTATCTCGGGATTGCAAGATAACCAAACAAAACTTTTAGTGGATTTCTACTTATTTTATTAAATATCATCTCCACCAAACAGGACAAGCTTGCATCTGTTATAGTTTTGGAGAAAAATGTGTTCATTTCATGTATGCGCGAAATGCCTTAAAAATGGCTTTAAAATGGATTTGGAGCATGGAGACGATTATCTCGGGATTGCAAGATAACCAAACAAAACTTTTAGTGGATTTCTACTTATTTAATTAAATATCATCTCCACCAAACAGGACAAGCTTGCATCTGTTATAGTTTTGGAGAAAAATGTGTTCATTTCATGTATGCGCGAAATGCCTTAAAAATGGCTTTAAAATGGATTTGGAGCATGGAGACGATTATCTCGGGATTGCAAGATAACCAAACAAAACTTTTAGTGGATTTCTACTTATTTAATTAAATATCATCTCCACCAAACAGGACAAGCTTGCATCTGTTATAGTTTTGGAGAAAAATGTGTTCATTTCATTTATGCGCGAAATGCCTTAGAAATGGCTTTAAAATGGATTTGGAGCATGGAGACGATTATCTCGGGATTGCAAGATAACCAAACAAAACTTTTAGTGGATTTCTACTTATTTTATTAAATATCATCTCCACCAAACAGGACAAGCTTGCATCTGTTATAGTTTTGGAGAAAAATTTGTTCATTTCATGTATGCGCGAAATGCCTTAAAAATGGCTTTAAAATGGATTTGGAGCATGGAGACGATTATCTCGGGATTGCAAGATAACCAAACAAAACTTTTAGTGGATTTCTACTTATTTTATTAAATATCATCTCCACCAAACAGGACAAGCTTGCATCTGTTATAGTTTTGGAGAAAAATGTGTTCATTTCATTTATGCGCGAAATGCCTTAGAAATGGCTTTAAAATGGATTTGGAGCATGGAGACGATTATCTCGGGATTGCAAGATAACCAAACAAAACTTTTAGTGGATTTCTACTTATTTTATTAAATATCATCTCCACCAAACAGGACAAGCTTGCATCTGTTATAGTTTTGGAGAAAAATGTGTTCATTTCATGTATGCGCGAAATGCCTTAAAAATGGCTTTAAAATGGATTTGGAGCATGGAGACGATTATCTCGGGATTGCAAGATAACCAAACAAAACTTTTAGTGGATTTCTACTTATTTAATTAAATATCATCTCCACCAAACAGTACAAGCTTGCATCTGTTATAGTTTTGGAGAAAAATGTGTTCATTTCATGTATGCGCGAAATGCCTTAGAAATGGCTTTAAAATGGATTTGGAGCATGGAGACGATTATCTCGGGATTGCAAGATAACCAAACAAAACTTTTAGTGGATTTCTACTTATTTTATTAAATATCATCTCCACCAAACAGGACAAGCTTGCATCTGTTATAGTTTTGGAGAAAAATGTGTTCATTTCATGTATGCGCGAAATGCCTTAAAAATGGCTTTAAAATGGATTTGGAGCATGGAGACGATTATCTCGGGATTGCAAGATAACCAAACAAAACTTTTAGTGGATTTCTACTTATTTTATTAAATATCATCTCCACCAAACAGGACAAGCTTGCATCTGTTATAGTTTTGGAGAAAAATGTGTTCATTTCATTTATGCGCGAAATGCCTTAGAAATGGCTTTAAAATGGATTTGGAGCATGGAGACGATTATCTCGGGATTGCAAGATAACCAAACAAAACTTTTAGTGGATTTCTACTTATTTTATTAAATATCATCTCCACCAAACAGGACAAGCTTGCATCTGTTATAGTTTTGGAGAAAAATGTGTTCATTTCATGTATGCGCGAAATGCCTTAAAAATGGCTTTAAAATGGATTTGGAGCATGGAGACGATTATCTCGGGATTGCAAGATAACTAAACAAAACTTTTAGTGGATTTCTACTTATTTAATTAAATATCATCTCCACCAAACAGGACAAGCTTGCATCTGTTATAGTTTTGGAGAAAAATGTGTTCATTTCATGTATGCGCGAAATGCCTTAAAAATGGCTTTAAAATGGATTTGGAGCATGGAGACGATTATCTCGGGATTGCAAGATAACCAAACAAAACTTTTAGTGGATTTCTACTTATTTAATTAAATATCATCTCCACCAAACAGGACAAGCTTGCATCTGTTATAGTTTTGGAGAAAAATGTGTTCATTTCATTTATGCGCGAAATGCCTTAGAAATGGCTTTAAAATGGATTTGGAGCATGGAGACGATTATCTCGGGATTGCAAGATAACCAAACAAAACTTTTAGTGGATTTCTACTTATTTTATTAAATATCATCTCCACCAAACAGGACAAGCTTGCATCTGTTATAGTTTTGGAGAAAAATGTGTTCATTTCATGTATGCGCGAAATGCCTTAAAAATGGCTTTAAAATGGATTTGGAGCATGGAGACGATTATCTCGGGATTGCAAGATAAACAAACAAAACTTTTAGTGGATTTC